>NC_031775.1:1399099-1543128 GCF_001522545.3 Parus major | reverse complement strand
TGTCCCCAGCCCAGTGTCACCATCCCCGTGTCCCCAGCCCAGTGTCACCATCCCCGTGTCCCCAGCCTGTGGCTGGGGGTCCCAGAGGTCACTGGGCGAATGGGGGAGCATGGCTGCGGACCCCGCGGTCAGGAAACTGGGAGTACATTCCTAGGAGGTGTATCGGCACCTCCACAGCAGCTGCGGCAGGTCGGGAAGGTCAGAAGCGCCCACGGCAGCGGCTGCTCCCCGGATGGAATGCGGGCGCTTGGCACGGAACCCATCCCAGGGTGATTCCCACCCACACGAGGGGGAAGGAACGAAGTCGCTGGAGGTTTCGCCCCTGATAAACCAGGGGAGAGAAGGGAAGGTGTCCTGCAGCCGACCCGGCAGCTGGAGCAGAATTCCTCTCCTTGGATGGACTCGGTTCATTAAACCCTATTATTATTATTATTATTATTATTATTATTATTATTATTATTATTATTATTATTATTATTATTATTGTTGTTGTTGTTGTTGTTGTTGTTGTTGTTGTTGTTATCATCATCATCATCATCATCATCATCATTATCATTATTATCATTATTATTAACACCCCATCTCAAAGTCACCTCCCTCCATCCCAAAGTCACCCCCTCCAGAGCACGGCTCCCCTCCCTGGGCACTCCCAGGCGGTCCCAGGGGGTCCTGGGGTGGTCTCTGGGAGGGTTACATGGGGGTCCTGGCTGTGGGTCCTGGAAGGTCCCCATGGGACCCTCTCTAGGACCCTCCCAGGAAATTCCAGGACCACCCAGGACCCCCCTTGGACCTCTCGGACCTCTGACACCTCTGGGACACCCATGGTACTGCCCCCCTAGACCCCTCTGGGACATCCTGGGATGCCTTAGGACCTTCCAGGGCATTCCCAGGAAGCCCAGGAACATTGGAGGACTGCACCCAGAAGAGGACAGCTCTGGCTGGCCTTGGCTGCCTCAGGCTGCCCCCAAGGCATTTTGAGTGATGCCCTTCTCACCCTCTGGAAAAGAGCCATCCTTCACAGACAGGCACCCCTGGCTGAAAGTGGGAGGAGAAACGGGTTTGTTCCACTCAGAAAATAGTTATAATTCCCCCTTCCATTTCTTTGTGGGAAGACACAAAGGAAAGAATTTTTCCTTTCTTTCAAACTCAGCTGCTTTCAGACCCGACTTTTGCATCAGAACATGAACCCACTGGTCCTGCTGGATTGGTGTCTGTGACAGCTTTTCTATCACAAATGTGTGACCTGTAATACCAATGCACAGGGTAATGCCAGCCCCCTGCAGAATCTTGGAGCACTGCAAAACCATGAATAATTTGGATTTTTCTTTCTCCAGCTCCCTTCCAAGCAGTCCTTTAAAGGAGGTGTGAGAGCTCTGTTTTAGCATGAGCAATGTTGGCCAGGTGATGTTTGGCCTCTCCTGGGAAAGGCAATTCCCTTCTCTGGGAGAGCAGTCACTTTGGCACAGTCTCAGCATTAATCCTGCCATCTGTGAGCAGAAGCCAAGCTACTCTGTTACTTTAAAAATTCATCTGAATAGTGGGAAAACCAGTTTCTGCCTGGGCTGTGTGATAGTCCGAAGAAAAATGGAAATGAGTTCAGAGCCCTCACTCATTTGCTCTTGTGCCACTATTGTCCCCTCACTTAAATGGCTCCTCTCCCTCCCTGGTGTGGCTTTTCCTCTCCACTTGGATATTCATAGCAAGATATTCCCTTCTACCTGTGCTTTTAGCCATACGAAACAATCTCAGCTCCTTGTTTCCCGGCATTGCGAGAAGGTGTGCGTGAAAATTAGCGAAGCTCGCAGTGATGCATCCGAAGAGACTCTTTTCACAGGGCTGAAGGAGCAAACAAGATTTCTTCTCACACCCTCGAGAGCAAGATGTTGCTTAGGATATATAAATGTGGGTCTTAAGGCTATTTTTCCAAAGAGCAACGTTTTTCTTGATGGCTGGGGTCACTGGGGTTTGCAGAGGTTTTTAGAGTGGGAAAACACAGCTCCTTTGGGGCTCTCTTGGGTGGATGCTTTCTGTCTTGACAAGCATGTGGGAAGCAGACCTACTTTGTGAGACCGGTGTTGGGTTACTAACAGACCTGTTTGTTAGTTTTTCTGCTAAAAAGAGCATCTGATGTCTAGGCAGGGTTCTAAAAACCATCCCACGAGGGCGGCTTGCTCAAGATAAAAGTACTGTCTGCTGGCTTACGCCAGGTGTCATCTTCTGTGAGGAGACAGCTCGGATGGCACGGTGACAGCAGACAAACAGTCACTGCCTGTAACACAGCAAACTACAAATGCCAGGAGCTGATGCTGGTGTATCTGCTTCAAAAGAGTGTAGAGACAAAAGCGAGGGAGGCTAAGAGCAAAATTTTAAAGTGCCAGTCCAGAATCCATCTAAAAGACTGCAGAGATTTGTAAAGTCTAAAGACAGGATGTGTTCTGTACAAGGCTGGTCCCAAGCAATATTCTGCTTACTGTATTTATTTCATGAGGCCAAAATTAATGCCAGGGGACACACAGAGACCTTTAATAAAACTCTCCTAAACACCTGGGCACTTTGGTTATTGGCACTCTTCCCATGGTTAAGTTTTATGCAATAGCCTCACAAGTCAGCTACTCTCAAATCCTTCTCCTGCCAATAAACTGGTTTTTGGGGTCCTTGTGGTGTAAATAGTTGTCAGCCACAGGTGTGGGCAGTGAGGGTGATGAGAGGTCCCACCTGATCCACCCAGGATAGAGCAGATTTTAATCCACGGATTAGCAGAAAGAACAGACTGGATAATGCTACAAGGTCAGCAGTTCCTGCCTTATATTTAGCAAAGAGCAAATACTCTCCTCAAACGTTATCACAGAGTGATTTGGGTTAGAATGGACCTTAGGGATTGTCATGTATCCACTGCCTGCCACAGGCAGGGACACCTTCCACTATCCCAGGCTGCTCCAAGCCCCAAAGTCCAACCCGGCCTTGGACACTTCCAGGGATCCAGGGACGGCCACAGCTGCTCTGGGCACCCTGTGCCAGGGCCTGCCCACCCTGCCAGGGAACAATTCCTTCCCAATATCCCATCTATCCCTGTGCTCTGGCAGTGTGAAGCCATTCCCCCTTGTCACAAATTCCTCTCAGCTTGCCTGGAGCCCGCTTAGGCACTGGCAGGAGTTCTAAGGCCTCATCTCCCCGGGGTCTTCTCCAAGTGGATACCCTGTGTTCTCCCAGGCTGGATCCAAAGCAGGGGGCTCCAGTCCCAAATAATTAATAACCAGGGCGGGCTTACAAACCCTTTGCTGTTGTTGTTTGTTTGTTTGTGCGGTTTTGGTAGGTTTTTTGTTGGTTTTTTTAAATTATTTTAACAAAAACACCTCAGTCTTCAAGGTTTTACCGCCTCCTTCCCGCGGAGGGCGCTGCCCTCCCGCCGCCGCCATCACCCTGAGGGGGCGTGGCCTCACCTCCTCCGCCTCTAGGGGGCGCTGCTCTCCCCCACCGCCCCGCCCTGAGGGGGCGTGGCCTCACCTCCTCCGCCTCTAGGGGGCGCTGCTCTCCCGCCGCCGCCCCGCCCTGAGGGGCGCGGCCTCCCCGCCCCCGGGGGCGGGGCCGGCGGGGAGCGGCAGCCTCGGGGCGGGGCGCGGCCGCGCCGGGACCCCGCGGGGAGCGGGAGGAGGAGGAGGAGGAGGAGGGAAAAAAGAGAAGGGAGGAAAGGAACGAAAGAGCTGGCGGCGGCAGGAGCGATGGTGAGCGGGGTGTGCGAGGCCGGTGTGCGGTGGAGAGAGAGGTGACCCGGTGCGGCCTGTGAGGCAGCGAGGCCCGGGCCTCGTCCGGCGGGGGCCGGGTGCGGGCTGGGGGGTCCCGCACGGGCCTCAGGGGATGCCTGGCCGAGCTCAGGGGATGTGAGGGTGGGTGGTCAGGCCCTCTCTTCGGCCCCCACTCGAGGCCCATACCCTTCTCCTGAACGTAAATGTGTCCTTTTATTGATACACTGCTTTCTTTATTCCCCACAATTACCTGGTTTCGGGGCAGAGAGGATTAGAAACGGGGTTTTCGCCTGTCTCTGGTTATTTTCACTTGGGTGGGGCGGAGTGATGTTTTCCTCAGGATTTTGGTGAAGGTGCTCATCTGGCTAAGAGAAATAGTGTTTGCTGATTGATTGTTATTTTTTAGAGACACTGTTTGCTAACTGGCTATTATTTTTTAGCTAGAAGCAAACTTCAAGATTGCTTGGAATATAGATGTCCCTAGCCCACGTTGGCACGGCATGAATCTTGCAATTCCTCAAACCTGGAAGGGGTACTAGGTTTTTAGTTGTTTAATTGGGTTTTTTCCCCCTCTATCAACAAGGGAAATTGAAATCACAGCTGCTGAGTGATAAATGAAGCAGCATTATCTTTGTCCCACTCCTTTGTCCCGCTTGGTTACTGCATTCCTAAGCACCCAAGTGCTGCCGCTTCTTCCTGCTTTGGAGTGGAGCTATGGGTAGCCTGGGACAGCACCAAGAGCCTGCACAGCTTGTGTTGGGGCTGCTTTCAGCTGCCAAAATTTGGCACTGGGTAAATAACTTTGCTTGTTTTGCAGGGGGCGGTCTAGACTGGCCTGGGGTTGCTGGGGCCATGCTGTGTGGTCAGGCTGTTCTCACCTCAGTCCCTTCTGTGCCAAAGCTTCGCGGAGAAAATTGCTGCTTATTGCAGCTGAAAGACCTGCTCAGGTCTGCTCTTTTATTCGCTAGATTAGACAGTAGCTATTGCACAGGATTCCTGGCTTCTGGAAAGCTTAGGAAGTTGGCTTTGTGCTCGGGGAATGAGGCTTCCTCTGGAGAAACACTGATACACAGCATTTTTCCTAAACCGCGGTTTCACTCTGCCATCCTTCCTGTGACCTTAGCAAAGGGCAGTGCGAGGCACTGGAATTTTTTTTACTTAGAGTAAAATCTTTCTTTTTCCTGCTCGTGGCCAGCCTACTCAGAGTTTCCCACCCTCTTCTTACCCTTAGAAGTTGGATCTGAATCGCTGAGCAGGGGAGGGTCTGCTGAGGTGACACTTCACTCACTTCCTGCCTTGTATTTCTCCGTCAGTGCTTGGTGGTGTGGAGATAAACCTAATCACAGCATTTATTGTGTGTGGTTTGCCTGGTGTGGCAGGAATCACGGCTGTGACTCCAGTGCTCAAAGGGAGTCCGCAGAGCCCCTTTCTGAGTATGGATTTTGGGGACCTGCTTGTCTCTTTTTCCAAATACACAGCTTTGCACGATAAAAAGATGTCTCCATCTGATCTTCTCCTGCACCAGCTGCTTCCACCACAGAGCTGCTGGGAAGGACTTGGGGGTGCTGGTGGGTGACAGCTGGCCCTGCCTTGGGCTGAGCCTCCAGCATGGGCAGCAGGGGAGGGGGGGATTCTGCCCCTGCTCAGGTGAGACCCCACCTGCAGAGCTGGCCCAGCACAGGAGGGACCTGGAGCTGCTGGAGGGAGTCCAGAGGAGGCAACAGGATGATTAAAGGGATGGAGCATCTCTGCTATGAGGAAAGGCTGGGAGAGATGGGGTTGTTCAGCCTGGAGAAGAGAGGCTTTGGGGTGACCCAGTTGTGGCCTCCCGTATTTGAAGGAGCTGACAAGATCGGTGGAGGGACGCTATTTACTAGAGACAAGGGGGAATGGCTCCACACTGACAGAATGTTAGGTTTAGATTAGATATTGAGAGATAATCTCTGCTTGGCCAGAGAAGCTGTGTCTGCCCCATCCCTGGAAGTGTCCCAGGCCAGGTTGGAGGGGCTTGGAGCCACCTGCTCTCTTGGAAGGTATCCCTGCCCATGGCAGGAGGATGGGATGAGATGATCTTCAAGGTCTCTTCCAAACCAAATGAGTCTGTGATTCTACAATTCTGTTGCTTCTATTCTTTGCATCCCAGGCAGTGAAAGACATTCCCTTTCAAGTACTAGCAGGCCTACTATACGCTTTAGTCCTGCCCTTAGAGCATGATCTGAGATTTAGGATTCTATCAATTGATGTAGCAGCAGGTGTTCTGGTCTATTTGCTGTGGTGATTGTGATACAGTTTTTCTGTATTAGGAAATAGTTGTATTTCCTAGAAATTTGCATGTGAAAGTCACCCAGAATCCTTTGTGTTCTGAGTGTTTCCTTTGCCTCTCCTTGCTCATCAAGCTTTATCCCTGCCGTATCGGGAAGAGCATGTGACTAGGTACTGCAGGGGTCCAAGGGTTCTGCGTGTTGGTGTTGATAAGATAATTTTTGAGGATTCTGCCCTATGGTTGGACTTGCCCAAGAGCAGGGCCCTTAATGTATAATAGCAGCATTCAGTTTGTGCTGATACTGGGGGCTTTGTCCGAGGCTTGCATAAGCCTGCTGGGAAGCTGTGCCAGGGCTCCGTGCTGCCTTTGTTCATGGATGCCTGCTCCCAGAACAATTGCCATGCCGGGATCTGCTTCCAGACAGCTCCTGCCAGGACTTCGTGTCTTAATGCTGTGGGTACCTTTTGGTGGCACCCAGGTGCTCACAAAATATTTCAAAGAAATACCCATTTTATTCTCTGGAAGGCATGCAGGGATCTGAGGTTGAGAGGAGGCCAAGTGGAGGAATGAAATGTGTCCAGATGAGCCCCAGCATGCAGGGAATTGGGCACTTATTTTACCCTAATTATCGTGGGTGTCAGCACAGGACATTTCCTTGCACGTTCTTGGAGCTGGTGACCCACAGGGATCCGTGATGAGCTCATGTGCAGCATCCATTGGGTGGATCCTGTCTCATGTGGGGTCTTTGCTGCTTGGAGCGTGCCTAGGTGTTTGCAGAAACTTTTATAAATCGGTTTGCCTAAGTGAGCAAAGTGAACACGACACCTTGTGTGTATTTTGGGTTAAATGAAACTTGAACTTGAGTTTTGGAGCCCTTTGGGCTTTTGTAAAATCGTACCTTTTTTGAGCCTCCAATCAGTCTTTTCCCATTTTGTTTCGGTAGTTTTACATTCCATCTCTGCAATGGAAGCTGGAATGCTGCTGTTCTTACTCTGACTTGCTGCCTTGTTTGTTTTTGTGCTGAAGCTATAATTAGCTGCTGTTTAGCCACTCCTCTTGATCTCTCAGGGCTGGTGGTACAGTATGTATACATTCATTTTGCAGACGCTATACGTGGCAACCTCCCTCCCCCCTCCCCCAACTACTGTCATTCTGGAAAAAGAAAACTTTCAGTATGGCAATGTGGAAATAAATGCAATGCAGACGGTATTGGGGAGCTGTGGTAAGATAAGTGTGTTTTTAATTTCACTTACTTCAGCCCTTAAATCCAAAAGTTCATGATTTTTGATTTCTGAGAGATCACGCATCCAGCGATGCTCTGTCTGCCCACATCCTTTGGTCAGGCTGGGCAGCACGTGGTCCAAGCCTCCAGCTGTAATTAGGAGCTGACTAACAAATATTCCCTGCCTGGTGCTTATGCAAAGATATTTGTCAGGCTGGGGTTGGCAGGGAGGGACGGAGGAGCAGAGGCATTACTGGGGTGCGAATCAAAACACCGCAGGCACAGGCAGCAGTGAGCACTCTCGGAGGAGGCTGGGGTGCTGTTGCTCAATCCCATTCCCGGCTCTCCGGTAGGAAGTCGGCAGGCTGGTGGCTGGGAGTCCGGTGCTTCCCTGCGGCCTGGCTGGTTACTCCGGTCAGATGCGCCTTTTGTGGCCAGAGCACGTGCAGGCAACGAGGTGTCAGCCAAGGCTGGGCTAATTGAAGCCTTCCTTCTACTTAGGAACGGAATAAATAAGCGAGGCTGCCGTGTCCTTGCTGGCTCTGTGCGGTTTGTTTTCAGTCAGGAAGCTTCTCCTCGGAAAAACTCGTTGTGTTGGAACAGAGGCCTTAATTACAGTGGCAGTACCGGTATTCCGTGTGCTCCCGTAATCGGAGCTGACCGAACTCGTGCTGTTGGAGCCATCTCCCTTGGCCCTGATTTACTGTGTGACAGCCACCTCCTGCCTCAGCTCTGGGGAGGTGAGGGAAGCTGGTGGCAGACACAGACGTTCAGGTTGGGCTGTGGGGAAGTGGCCAGAGGGTCCCTAGTTTGGGCATAATGTGTGGGTTCAGGTGAAAGCTGAGGATGTGGTATAAACTGACAGCAGGTTTAGATTGTATAGTAGGAAGGAATTCTTCCCTGAGAGAGTGGGGAGGCCCTGGCACAGGGTTCCCAGAGAAGCTGTGGCTGCCCCTGGATCCCTGGAAGTGTCCAAGGCCAGGCTGCATGGGGCTTGGAGCAGCCTGGGATAGTGGGAAGGTGTCCCTGCCTGTGGCAGGACTTTGGAACAAGCTGGGCTTTAAGGTCTCTTCCAGCCCAAGCCTTTCTGTGATTCTTTGATCTCAGCACTTCCTCCTCTCACAGTCAGCCTCATGGTATTGCATGACATAAACTTGCCTTTAAAAGCTACTTTTATTCTGTTGGCCCTGTTTTAAACCCACTTAAAACGTTCTTTTGGAGGAAAGAAGTTTCAGCTGATAAAATCATCCTGTTTTTCCACAGGTAAACTCAGACAGTGTTTCCATTTCCACAGAAACAGAAGGCACTTGTAACAAGTCTGAGGTTCTCCAGTTTATTGCCTTTCTGTTTCTCTCTCTTTTCTTGATTTTGTTTTTCTTTTTTCTTTTTTCTTTTTTTTTCTCTTTTAAGCTTTTTTGTGTCCTAAACCTCGCAGAGGAAATGCTGTTCTGGCAAAAATACAAAATGTGCTCTCATTAGCTTTGGCATTCTTCCCCCCCTCCCTTTTCTGTCATCTGGGACAGAAGAGCATTACTGCAGTTAATTTGTGCTCTTTTGTAGTGGCATAAGTGCTATCCCTGGAACCAGCTCAGCTAGCTAATGGCTTTTAGAAGTAAAGTACTAAGGATGTATTCCTAATCTGTGCAGCTAAAAATTCAATATGTAAACTGCTTAGGTGGCTGAGTGCATTAGTATCAGTACAAATGAGCACTGCAAGTCCTAATGATAGCAATTAGTATTTTATCTGATACCTGGGTCTGTCTTACTGCTTTGAGAATTAAAAACAAATCCTCCAGTAGAGTTTTTTTTTTCTCCCTGATCTTTAGTGTGCTTATAAATCAGGTTTTTAAACTGCTTCTAAAATAATCCTGTGGCTTGTGAAGCTTTTGTGGGGAAGGTTCTCTTACAGAAATAAAACCAGCTTATCTACTCTCTTCCAATGGGAAGGGAAACCTTTATTTTTTGATGCCTTCACAAATAAGCAGGCTATTGTCTTACATGAAATGCTGTCCTGCAGACAGGTTTAAAATCAGGTCAGCCTGTGATCTTTAGCCCAGCTGGGGAAGCAGGAAGAGTTTTTCACTCTGAACGGCACCTCCAGGGCTGCAGGGCAAGGGGTTCTGATGGCTGGGCTACACAGAGGCTGTTTATTCCCCCTACCACCTTCCTGTAAAATGAGGAGGTGGTATGGGACTGCAATCATAGGGAATCCCAGAGTGGCTTGGGTTGGAAGGGACCTTGAAGATGATCCAGTGCCACTCACCTTCTGCTCAGCCACGTTGCTCCGAGCCCTGTCCAACCTGGGCTTGAACACTTCCAGGGATGGGGCAGCCACAGCTTCCCTGGGCCTCACCAACCCACAGGGAAAGATTCCTTTCTGGCATCCCATCCAACCCTGCCCTCTGTCCGTGTCAAGCCACACTCCCTTGTCCTGTCACTCTGCTCATGCAAAAAGTCACTCTCTCTCTTTTTTATAAACTCCCTTTTAACCCAGCGTGTTCCTGGGTGTAATAAAAACATTTGAGTGCAACCTTCTCAATGCCCTCTGGTTTTTGTGAGATTAAGTGAATAATTCAGAAAATAAAGTTTGCTGGATACTTTCAGGGAAAGGAGCATTTGGGAAAAACTGAGTGCATGGGGTTAGCCAGGGAGCTGAGAAATTGTAATTCACTGCTAAATGCTCTTCTGTGACAGCTTTCACTGTTTTTTTTTAATCCCAGTCCTCCTAAATGGAGAAACCTCATCCTTCAAACTCATCAAAGTATGAAATGAGTGAAGAAGGAAAGTGAGAAATGCAGAGAAAACTTTACCTGGTCAAACTGTAACACTTGTGGATTGAGTTTTTTTAAGAAAGGGGAAGAAATTCTTCAATGTCTTAGATGGAACATAATGAAAATCTACCTTTATTTGTTCAAAAGTTGGATATACCATTGAGTTCCCATATGTCAGTGCTCAGGGGTTTCAATGACAACGAAATGTGCAGTCATCTGGAACCTTCTGTCCAGAGCTTTCTCCAAGAGTGAGGCCAATCTCTTGCCAGCTTTAGTTATTTTAACTTGGCCATTGACTGGAGTGACTTCTGTCGAGGAGGTCATGTTCCATTTTGATTCAGGGCTTACAGCATCCTCCATCTTCAGGGGAAAAGAAAAATAGCACATCTCACTTACATTTGATGTTGCAGCATTTTCTTGCCATGACTTGAGAACAGCTATTGAGAAACCAGCCCATTAGTGGCTCCATTTCCATCCTTTAAGTGCAGTTCCAAAACAGAGTGATATCCTGGCATTTCATCATGCTAGGCAAAGAACCAAAGTCATTGTTGCTGGTTAAACTCATTTCCAGGGATTTTCCAGTGAAGATTGTGCAAACTCGATGTAACTTGAGTACCACCTCTGGTTAGCTGGGAAAGGTGGCTCTTCCTTTAAATTCCGAGGTTAAATTGGCTTTGTGGTGAGTGGCTTGGAGGATGGGACATTCATTAGCTGGGACATTACCTAATTGCAGCGGTTTGTGTGGCCTCCTTGTTTTGGAGGCTGAAGTGGCTCTGATGTATTTTCAAATTGCCCTTTGCCAAGTGAATAGGTGCTAATTTGCCCTCTCAGAGCTGAGTACTGCCTGCTTTTGCCCAATTCAGTCTGTGTCCCTTCAGCCTGTGCTGAGACATGGGTGAAAACCCTCCTCTGCTGATGGTAAACACAGTTAATTCTGCTGGAATTTGTTTGGGTTGCTTAAATACTTTCAAGCTGTGCCACATTATATGCATTTTACTGCTTTTCCAAAGCAGTGAGTGTTCATTAGTGTTGCCTTTTGGTAAGGAAAGCTGTCCTTCCTCCTTTGATTATTTGGAAAAGCTTGGCTATTGTTTCAGACTGTTAGTAGCTGTATTGGACATGTTACCCCCTAAAAAAAAAAAGTTAATTAAATGCTTCTTCTGTTGTTGGCTTGACCCAGAAGTGAGACCTGTGAAGGGTCCTGAGAAGCAAAGTTTTAGCAGTTTTTAATTTAGTGGTTTATTGAAAAACTGCTCTATTCCCACCCAAAGTCCAACAGCACAGGAATCAAGGATTTATTCCCTCCCAAGTTTTAGTTACAAATCTTTTGAAAGACCCCACGTATTTTCCTTCCCTGTTGTTTGGAGGGTGAAGCTCTGAAGTGCTGGAGATCTCCCCAGTTAAACTGGGCAGAACTGGGCTGCTCGAAAGAAGGATTTGGGAAGAGGGCTCTGTTCTTGATTATTCTTTTTATCTCTAGAAACATTTTCCCAGAGAATTGGATGGAAGACTGCTGTTTAGGGGGAAATTCTCCTGTGCACATCCAGTTTTCCTCGCCCTGCCCTGATGCTCTTAAAGAGCATCTGGTTTGAAACTATTGATTAGGAACTTGGGCTGTGTCCCGACAGTAATTCCTGCTTTGACATTGTAATTGTGCTTGCATCACCATTTTCTGGGGGTTATTTTGGCGGCAGCTGTGTTTTCCTCTCCCATCCCCCCTTGGTATGTAACATGCTAATTAGATCTTTAAATTAAGGACTTGCTGAGTGCTTCCATCTTCATTGAAAATCCAGCCCGAGGTACTTAATGGACCTGTTTTGGTGGTACCTTCACTCACCACCTGAAAATTCCTTGGAAAAAATTTATTAAAGCAGTTGCTTCTCTTGGGTAGTGGTAAGATCTGGTGGTGGTCCTTGGGACTGTGCAGAGAACCTTATGTTGCTCATCTGCTCTTGGCGCTTCTCTCTCAGTATTTGAAGTTGCTCAAGGTGTATTTTTATCTGTGGCTCTTGAGTGCAAGTGAATAAAAACTGTCTCCTACCTGTTGTATTTGTGGGAATTAAGGAAAGCATCTGCATACCAGAAAGCACTTTTTTAATCAACAGTCGGCTCTTTGATGCCCTACTTGTTTTCATTTGCTCTTTCCTCAATATGCTCCTGGTTTTCCTTTGCACAGGATGCCATTATTCCCTACAAGGAAATCCTCCAGATGTACTGGGAGAAAGTGACAGCCTTTGTGAACGCCCGGTGTGATGGGCTTGAACCCTGGCAGCTCATTGGCTTGACCTTTTCTTCCACACTTGCAAGTGTGTGGCTGCATGGCTTCCTCTGCCAGCCTGAGAGTAAGTATTTGGCATGGGAGATTTTCTTACTTTGGAGGGAGGGGAGGTGGCCCTGAGTTGTTCCTGGGCAGTGGGAAGAGGGTGGAACAAGGCCAAACACTTGTTAAAACAGACTTTCTGCTGTCACCTAATATTTACCAAACTCTCTTCTGAATTAAGGTCAAGGCCTGTCTGGTAAATGAAGCCTCCCCCATTCTTTCAGAGGGTGCATGGAATGTGCTTTTGTCTCCTTTTCTTTCCCTTGCCTCCCTTCTTCCTTTGGCTAAGCCATTTGCTTGTTACAACACTCTCTTCTTGCCCAAACCCTGGGGAGGTTTATGGAGAGCTGGGTTCCTGTGAACTTAGTCACTGCAGCAAAGTGTCTGGATAACTCTTGGTTGTTTCCCTTCCTGCTGGGGGAGGAGATGTGGTCTTGATTCCATGTTTGGGGCACATGTCATCCTCAGAATGTTCAAGATAATTGCATGTGATAGTGTGAGGATATTTTCTTCTCGTATTTTTTTTTAAATATTTCTGGAACATCTTCCTGTTTTGAGTGTTTTCTGATACTGGCAGCTCTTCAGTGGAGCTGAACTCTGCAGAACCTGCAGTTCTCTCTGGTTGTGTGATGGCCTGAGGTCACTGCCATGCCCTCAGAGGTGCATTTGAGTTCCCACAGGCCTTAGGGTTACACTCTGGTGGCAGCTTGTTAAAAATTGCCAAGTTTTTAACTTGGTGTCTCCTGTGTCTCTGTTTCTCAAGCAGCCCTTTCTCTTTGTAGAGACGGGGGCAGCTGAACAGTGGGAATGTCTGTAAGGAACAAATTGGTATGAAACTTTTGTTCAGGATAGATATCTTCCTAGTATTTGTACTGTTGCACAATGTATTTTGTTTAAGTATGGACTACCTCTTAGAAGATCTGATTAGATTGTCAGAATTTTTTAGGAGTTTGCAGTCTTTTCTTGCTGTGAATATTATTAATGAACAGTGAACAGAAACACTGAGGTGTGCAACAGAAATGTTATTATCAGAGCACTAATAAGTATTTACTGCAGAATGTGCCTATTGGTGTCCTTGGTAGCTTTTCAGATTGTATATATGAAGTGAAATATATATGAAGTGTAGATAAAATTGCAAAGTCTTAAAATGGATGATTTTTAGACTTTATTTAGTTATTTTTTGGTTTGTCCTGTAACTGCTGGTGTGCAGGTAGGACTGGGAGCCACCATTTTTGGTGGCTGTAAAGCATCTGTGCCATCCTGATTTCATTCCTGCCTTTAGAGCTACCTGAGGAGTTTTCCAGTGCTTGTCATCAGTGGCTTCTCTCATTTGAGTCTTTGTGCTGTGGTGGAATTTCTGCTCTTCCCTCTGTCCATCTACTTTCCCTGAGTCACCTCCCAGTGCATCAAATGGGGCAAATCCACGTTGTGTTGTGGCTGATGTTGTCACAAATGTTCCTGTTCCCTCCTTTGATCTGGGAGCCTGTTGCACACTGCTCTGTGGTTTTGTTTTCAAGTAACTAATTGGGTTTGAAGAGGAAGGAAATGATAATTCCTTACCTTTAGCAAACCCTGAAATCCCTCTTCTTCCTGTAAAATTCCACATGTGGGTGTGAATTCCCATGTAAGAAAGAAACAAGTGATTCCTGTAGGTGGCTGCTGTTCCAGATGTTTCCATGGCATGGTCCAGCCTTGAAAACTTTGCTCTTTCACTCATCTGTCTCACCATGTCCCCTGGGTCACTGTGTCATTTCAGCTTGGATCAGGAATGCTGAGCCTGGATCATGAGCTGCATCAGAAGTTTCTTTTTTTTTTTTTCTTTTTTTCATTTCTTAGGTTCCTTTCTGCCTTTTGTCTTTCAGGTTTGACATCCCGAACTAAAAAACAGTTCTTTAAACTGCTGAGAAAAATGCCATTTGTCGGGGCTATAGTAAGTATTTGAACAAGTACTTACAGAACAATTCCAGGTCCTTGTTTCAGCTCTCTTGGAGAACATACTGTTCTGTGCATCTTTGTTGTCATGTCCTTCTGATCTTAATGACCCAGGATATAGATCTGGAATGTCTTCTGCTGCCTCCTGGTTTAATGACAGATGTAATTTCTACCCAATCTTTTTGTCATAGTATCACACCCATAAGAAGGGAGTTACACCTCTTTTTAACTTTTGAGCTGTTTATATTAACCAAGAACGAGTGAATTCTCCAGTAACATTTCCTCATTGTTAGATTTTAAGGAAATTATTTTAATTCTGGAACAAGGGACAGGATTGAACTAGAGTTGTTCTTCTGAAGCAGTGTGAAGTGTGAGATGGCCAAGGGTTTGTTGTGCAGTGTGAAATTTTAATCAAGCAACTGGCCATGATTAGTTCAGGGCTCAGATAACTATTAGCAAATGTTAGCAGAAGGATATCAGCACTTTGTGTAATCATTAAAATGACACACAAGCTGTAGTGTTTGGGAGTTTGGGAGCTGGTGTGTTGTTTGTTGTTTTGTTTTTGTTTTTTGTATTTTTTTTAATTATTATTTTTTTCATAAAAGCTTGAAACCACAACTGTCAGAATGTTTTAGCACGTTAACGACTCGGGATGAAGAAATGCACAGCTGGGTTTATTTTACCTCGTAAATGATGGTATCACACTTGATTGCACTTCCTGCTGCTTGCTGTGCTGGTGTATTGACACATTTATTCCAGGGGTCAGATCTGTTCCAGGCAATTTTATCCAGAGAGAGCAGCACAGAGCAAATTGCAAAAGCAATTTTTCCTTTTGCTGTGGAGATGGAAGGAGTTCTCCAGTTTCTCCCACATCCCTCTGGAAGGGACTAAATCCCTGGCCTGTTAAGTGCCCCAGCTTTCACCTCCTAACCTGAGTAACCCTTAGAACAGACAAATTCTCTTCTGCTTATTGTTTCTTGCCTGCCTGTTAGAAAAGGACACTTTATACAATCCCTGTTGTGTTCACACTTCCTTTCTCAGGGCTGACACTGCTCCCCTGTGCCAGAGCACTCCTGCTCTGTGTCCTCTTTCTGCTCTTTGGTAGGGTGATACCTGATAACTTATCAGGTGCTGACAAGAGGCCTTGACTCTGAGACATTCCAATGTCCAAAAGTCAATATCCCAACACCTGTGTTGCCTGGAAGAAGAATCTTTTTTTTTGGAATGTGTTGTGAGAAGAGCTCTGGAGTTTCCTGAGTGCAGAGTGTGGGTGGGAAGAAGGAAATCTCTGAACTGTGCCTGTGGTAGAGATTTCTTTATTGTGTCTCTGTTTTCATGAGTTTCTAAACTGTGTATGTGGTGGTAGAGGAGGCAAGGTACAAACCAATGCATCTGAAGACCTCTACAGATTAAAAACTGTGACTTGAAAAGGTTTGCTGGATAAAAATACAGGTTTTTTCCCTTGAGTTTTATCTTCTCAAGCACTAAGGAAAGGAGTCAAAAAGCTCCCAGTGGAGCAGTTCCTGTCTGTTCCAGCAACACCACAGCTGTGGGCAGTGGGTCCTGTCCTGCACACACTCAGCAATTATTTAGAATTTGACCAGTGCCATTATTTGATAGGCTTTTTTTCTTTCTTTTTAGATTCAAAAGAAGATTGATGAAGCCTTGAATGATGTCACTTCCAGTTTATCCTTCCTGAAAGATGAAAAGGATTATATCAAGGCGCTGCCGGAACAAGGCATGAGCCAGCCTGAAGTGCTGCAGAAGATGAAAGAGTACAGCTCAAAAGGTGAGTCTGTACTGCAGCAGACACCACACATGATATTTCCTCTCTTAAATGAGTCCCAGTGACTCCTGCTCATGGTTTCAGCTTAAATATTTTGTCCTCTTGTAAATTTTTGTCTGTTTTTCTTCTGGATGTGACGAAGGTGCATGAGATCTAATGCTGCATTCAGGAATTTACATTGAAATTCTGTTCCTTCCACAAGAATTCTAGGCTGATGGAGAGATGGCAGAGCTGAGGAGAGGAGAAATATGGAGGAAATTCTCTTTTTGGGTTGCATTTCTCAGCAGTTACCTTGATGTTTGACTTTTGCCAGAAATATGAAGCCCCAGAAAATACAATCAAAAAAAGCAACTTCCAAGTAGGATTATTAGGGATTTTCCAAGACTGTCACCTCAGTTAAGAGAGACAATGGTTTGTGCCTTGAAAAAGCCTTTTAAGGAAGAGTGATGGTGATGTTCTCCTGGCTTGAGTCCACACAAGTTGTGTCTGACACTTAATTTGAGTTGCCTCTCATGTAAACATGTTCCCCCTGATTTGTGTGCCTGTTACTCCTAATGAGCAAATTTGGATGACTTCCTGTGCAGAGAAGACATGACTGCCCTGCTCCCATCCTAAATTTGAGAAATGCCTTGAATTTTCTGCTAGAACAGTGCAGCTGCTCCAAATTCAGAAAGAAACAATTTCATGGTCGAGTATCCTGGAACAACTTCCTTCTTTTCTACTGCTGTGTATTGCTAATGTTGCTTCTGTCTGTGTTTTCAATTATTGTTTCTTTCCTTCACTGAGTTATTTTTCCTTTCCTGAAGTCCCCTCTGTTTCCCCATCCTAACTCCCCTCTGGAAGTGGCCTGGAAGTACCAGTTTAGGTGAAATTAAATCAAGGTGCCAGCACTGTGGATTTTAGCAGTACAAACTTGGCTTTTCCGTCCCTTCTCAGCTTACAGTGGTGGTGGGTGCTCTTTGAAAGTGGTTTTAATTTAGTGTCCAGTTGGTTGAGCAGCAGTTTGGGGAGTCTACTGGGGATTAAGTGGATTATTTATTAATATAACTGCTTGTTCCAGCTACATGTTGGTTATGTGCTGACTCTTTAGTCATCATGTACTTGCTGTTTGCTAAGTTCACACCATGCCAGGGGCTCAGCTTCACACACAGCTGTCCCTGGGCCACAGAACTTGGGGAAATCTCAAAAGCTGAGTCCTCCTCTGTGGAACTGAGGGGATTTTCTGTGTCCTTTTCCACCCTGGCTGGGAATGGCTGTGTTTGTGAGCCGTGTGCCCTTCCCTCTCTTCCAGGAGACGTACGCTGGCAGGATGGGAAAGTCTCTGGGACGGTGTACAGTGGTGAAGAGAAACTCACCCAACTGCTGGTGAAGGTAAAGTGCAAGCAGGCCAGCCTTGCATCTTCAGAGTGACCAGAAACCCCTCAGAGCTGTTCCAGCATCCCAAAATAAATAGGGAAGATCTAAAACTTAAGTCTGGGAATGGGAATTAGTGGCAATTTGGGCAGCGTAACTGGCCACGTAACCGTCCCTTTGAAAACACCTCGTAGAGATAACTGGAATCTAATCAGATGAGTGCTGTTTTGAGTGAGAAAGTAATTAGTAATTACAAGTGAGCTGGAGACTGGTACTGAAAACTGGTACTGAAACAACTGTCACTGAGCAACTAAACTCCCCTTGGTTTGAGAAAAAGAGAAGCTTTGGGAAATGTTTTTTGGCATGACTGTGTGGTCCAAGTCTTAGACAATGGAGCACTGGCATGATTCAGTGGCGTCTTTGTGAGGTCTGTTTACCTGCTCAGGAACTTGTCCCTTTTAGAAGGCTGCAAAATAACCTAAACAGCCTAAAGGTTTGTTTTCAAGTACATCTCCTTCCAGAGTTGTTTTGCTAGAAAGGGAAGTCTGGCCCTCTTGCTCCTGGGAACAGCTTTTGTAGCAGCTGTAATGGACTCTGTTTGGTGGTTGCTATTGCTGTTTTCTTCCTCATGTTGACATTTTCTGTGCCACTTTTGGGGAAACAAAGCTCAGAGCAGCCTGTCTAGAGGGGCCTCGGCTTGGATCACTTTGTGGAAACATTCCCTTTGTTTGTGCTGGTTATTCACTGGTTTGTTTTGCTGTATTTTATTTAACATCCCTGCAGTTGCTTTTTGATCTGGACTGCAGGAGGCTGTTCCAGCCTTGTATCCTGTGAGTCCACAGTTGTGGAATGAGCAGAAATGCTGGTTTCCACAGCCACTTTTCTTGTGGTGTGGGTGGGCATTTGTGCTTTACTGCCTGCTTCAGAACCCCCTCTTAAAAGTAAACTTGAGAACAAGTTCTGCAAAGTCACTTTTTTTTGCCTGATTTGTGTAAACCAATTGCAAGATGTAGCTTATGTTCTTTAAAAACAGCTAAATCATTAAATATGTCCTTACCACAAGAGATGGTGCTATGCTGTAAAATCACTCCAGAGGTCTGAATGCTTTAGAAAAATATTTATTTTTTCTTTATTTTACCCCTCAATTTCCCAGATTGTGGCATTTACTTGCAGGAGCATTTTAGTCCTGTAATATTCTTATGGTAAAATGCAGCTAATTTGCTTCTGCAATGCACATGGGGAGTTCTCAAAGCTTCATCTGCAAGTCTGACTTTCTCTCTTTGTTTCCTAAAGGTATATGAAGAGTTTGCCTGGAGTAATCCTCTCCATCCAGATATATTCCCTGGTCTGAGGAAGATGGAAGCAGAAGTAGTGAGGATTGCCTGTACGCTCTTCCATGGGGGTCCCAACTCCTGTGGTGCTGTAAGTAACCTGACTTTGACAGCCTCCTGAACATTTTGGGTATTTTTGACTTTGGTAAGTGCAAATGCACCTTGTACTCTCCAGGTGACTATGAGGGAAAGCTCATTCTGGTGTATTCCATGCCAGCTGTGTGGAGATTGCTTAACTCCTCTTCTCAGTGAAGCTTTATGGGAGACAATTTCACTCAGAGAAACAGTTCTCTAAACAAGACCGTTTACTTCAGCCTTTTTTTGCCACTCCTAAGTGACACAGGCTTGATGACAGTTGGAGAAGAGAGCTGGTGTAATGCAGCCTGGCTGGATGTCAGTGGGGAATTGTGAACAGAGAAGTGTCACTCTGAGAAGCTTGCCTCAGTTTTAGTCTCTGAGCTGGAAATCTGTGAGCCTGCCAGATTGCTGAGCTTGAGGGCAAGGCCAGCTGGCTGACTGGCTGGCTACCAACAAGCAGGCATGGCATGGATTGTCAGCTGTCCAGCTGGAAAGCTGTGTTTCCAAGTTCATGTGGCCTTCCAGTGCAAACCAGTTTTACAGCCTTGATAAAATTCCCAGCAAGACTCCAAGTGTGTGTTCTTAAATCGATGCTTTCAGTGTTGGAAGGCAGTGTTGACACAAGAGTTTATGAGCTGAACTGGCCTTGAGTGGGCTTTCCCTGTCAGCTGGAGGCTTGCTTGTGTTAAGGAGTTGAGTACTGGAGTAGCTTTGTAGAAGGCGTAGTTGGGAACAGACTCCCAGTGGGATTGAAGGTGAGCTCAACTCTGTGGGAGCTCAAGATGTGATTGCCTTTGAGAGGAGGAGGTGACACCCTCTGACCTGACTTTTCTTCTCAGGACTGTATTCCTTGTGCCACCTTCAAGTTTAGAGGAGGAATGTGCCTCTCTGCAGATAAAAAACATTTCACCTCTCAACTCCTTGCCAGCTTGCAGTGCTGAGAACACTGGGGAGATTATCCCTGGAGATGGGCAGGGGCTGGGCATGAAGCTGTTGGAACTCGTTTCTATCAGCAGTTGGCACATCAGCTGATCCAGCAGGCAGAGAGCTGTGTGCCTCTGATGGGTGCTCAGGGAACTTTGCTTGCTGAAGCCTGCACCGGGGATCTTTGGGTTTTGTTGCGTAAAACACGATGTCAGAGTGTCAGCCTTGGCCCCCTGGGTGCTCTCCCACTGGAATGGAAAAGTGGAGCTGCCCCAGAGAGGGTCAGAACAGGTAAAAAACTGCTGCAGCCAAAGTGAGACCTGCATGAATATACTCTGGGGAATCCTGCTTTTCCTTCTGTCCTCCTCTCGCTCCTGAGGACCGTGCCACAAAGCAAAGGGGGAAGTGCACAACCTGCTGTGGAATCCTGTCCTAGCTGCTTGAACACGGCCCCATTTGCAGGGAGAAGGGGAGGGCTGGGAAGTGGATTGGCCGGAAACGGAAGATTAATTGCACCCCTGTAATTATCGTGTCTGATAATGAGTGTTTCCAGTGGACTTTTTTTCTTCCTCCCACTGCTCTTCCTGACTGTGAAGTGTCCAGAGTTGCTGATCTCTGATGGAGAGCTGTGGGTGGATATATGGAGGTCACATCCTCTTTAAGTAGTTGGGCTCAAAGACTTCTCTTATTTTCTTCTCCCCAGAACTGAATTAACATTTCAGAATAATTTCTGGAGGCTTGGAGAATTACAAACTCAATTGAAAAGAGCATTTTTTTTCAAACTGATGATTTGCTTCCTGTCTTGGGGAAGGCCCTGCTGCTGCTACTCCTATAACTGGTGAGACTGTAAAGCAGAGAGGTTTTAATGCCAAACCAGGGAGGGTCCAATGCTCGGAGTTATCTTTAAACTAGTCTGTTCAAGAGGGGCTGCTGGCTCATTCTACTGAGAGGGCCTCTGGTTTACTCAATTCAACTTTGGCAGTGTTGAAATTTAGAACAACTGCCGTTTTCCCCCCTGGACTTCCTCGCTGCCACCTCTGAGAGGCAGAGTGTTGTAGTGCCAGGCCACTGTCCACTGTATTTACTAACCTGATTTAAGCAGCTGTGACTGCTTGGCCAGCATTTGGTGTTGGTGGTGGTCCCTGAAGGCAGATGGAACTCTTTGGTGTTTCTGGAGAGGGTGTCTGTGTCAGTGCTGCATGGAAAGCACTAAAAAGTTTCTGTTTGGACTTCTTAGTGAGGCAGTTTCACTTCCTTTGTGCTCTGATTTGCACAGCACTTTGTGGCTGTAATATTCTGCTGCTCAGTCTGGGAAAAGCAGGCCAGTGATGCATCCATGTTGTTCTGAAGGTTTTCAACAGCCTGGGATATCTGTGTGGTCCTGCTCTGTGTCGTGTGGACACCTCTCCAGCAGGATCTCTGGGCAGCTTCTTCTTTGAAGGTGTTTCATAAATGCCAGAATGAAAACTGTCTGTTTTACATTTCTGAATGTTAAATCAGATGAGCAGCTTGCATTATTCACAGGAGCTGCCTTTAGCTGAGCCATGTGAGCTGTAATTCTCCTTCATTGACATGGGCATAAAAGCTCTAACAATGCCCTGGTGGGGTTCAGACATGCCTTTGCCTTAAATTGCTCTGAGAGATGTTTCAAGTTTTTAAGCAGTTTTAAAAGTAATAATTTAAAGCAGTGGATGGATGCTTCCTATTTCTCACTAATTACTACTATTGTTCTTACTTTTAATTGTGCTATGCAAGAGCAAAGAGACAGGAATTGGTGAGTTTGGGTGCCTGGAAGATTCTAATCACGTTCTTGAAATGAATTGGAAGGACTAATTAAGCTCAGCACATAGAAGAGGAACAGGGGAGTTTGTCTGATGTGTTCATGTTCACAAGGTGCTTTGTTTTGCAGTGTTGGCTGTCTGGGTTTCCCCTGTAATTTGGGGAGAAATCACCACTTTTATGCAAGCTGCAGTATTTTTTTTAAAGTAGCTTTTTGAACTTAAAAAAGAAAGGGCAGCTTTGAAGTGTAGGGAGAAATTCTGTGTGTGGGTGACATGTGAGTATTTGATGTTGAGCTCTCTGTGAATTCTTCTTCCACTTACTCTACAACTGAGGACAGGAGAGAGAAGGCAAAATCACCAGACACAAGCCTATACCTCCTGTAGAAACCCATTTGTCTCTTCTCTCCAAATTCTGTGGCTTCCAAATTTTGGCTGCACATTTGAAGTAGGGAGATGTGAGTGATGTGTCTTGAGGGAGGCTTAAACTAGGCAGATCTGTCAGATTTTGTCTGTAGTGATGAGCAGGTCACCTTGAGAGACACAAGTTGTGGAATTTACAGCCTGCAGGTTTCCAGGGGTTTTATGGGAGTTATGACCATGCAGTGGATTGTGGTGTGTTTTTTTACTCTGTTGCCCTAGAAATAAACTGTAGTTTGCTTTTTTTGTTTTTATTTTAATTCATTGGGTGGTTCAGCTCAGTGAAACTTCTGGTCAGCTTTGTCTCCAGGGTCTGAATGGAGATGTTTATTTGGGTGAAAATGGAAGCAAAACTTCAGAGACCATGGACAGAAGTGGTTCTTTGATGTCTGACAGTTTGACAGTGACATGGCCAAAGGAATCCTGGAATAGGCACCATATCTCTTGTTGTAATGTTGAGGTTCCAGAGCACTGGGATTTGGAGGGAGGATGCAATGGAAGCAGTATACTGAGTTTGGAAAGCAGGAGGGATATTTATTCCCTGTGCTCTCTCCTCTCCCCTCCCATTTGCAAAACAACAAATAAACCAAGAACACAAAATGTCTGTTTACTTTCCTTTTCCCCCCACACCTTGCCTGGCCTTTGAAGATAGCACAGAGTTGCAGAACTGCTTAAAACAATGCCTGTTTCCAGCCCTTTTTCCCCTTGGCATGGCCTGAGCCTGTGGGGATTTGATTGAGGGGAGAGAAGAATGTGTGTGCGCTCCCGGTGGGTGCTGAATCACTGCGCGTTGGCTGGGTGCCGGCGCTGCAGGCACTGGGGAAGTTGGGTCCTGTGACAGTGATTCAGGCTCTGGCTACAGCAGAACGAGTTTGCTGTCAGTGGCTAAGCTGACAAAGCCTCCTGTAAAGGAGCAGGCTCCATCCACAGGTATAATCCATGTGGACCAGAAGGATTTTGTTGTGGAGCTGCGCTGGGCTAAAGGTGCTGCTCCAGACTCAGGCACTTCTCTCTGGTGGAGACTCGCAGTGTGCTGACTATGGGCAAATTTAGGAAGCTGAGCTGGCTGAAATTCAGCTTTTTGGGTGGATTTTCAGCTGTCTGAACAAGCTTTCTGTGTGGTCGTCTGCATGCCAGTCTGGGTGCCTGTGAGAAGGATCCATCCTGGATCATCTTCCTTACCCTGCATGTGACTGACTGCTGACAAGTGTTGGCTCTGACCTACCAAAAACTGTGTGGCTCAGCATTTCCATGCAGGGGATACAGCCAGACTTTGAGGAAAGGCTTGTTCCATATGGAAGGCAAGATGTTGGTGTTTTGGTGTTAGGACTGAAATGGGAATAAGACTGTACAGAGGCTGCTTTTTCAAAAGCAGATTATCTAGGTGAGCATGGGGAATGCTGCCCAGCAAGGAGCAGGCCTGGTGTTCAGTAACACGAATCCCAAGATCCCCATGTCTTTCCTAGCAAAGTTTTCACAATCATTATCCTAAGCAGTGTTGCAAGGATAGCAACAAATATGCAATAATTCCAATCCTCTTCTCCCACCCAATAGGAAGGCAGTCTATCACCAGCTGGGTTTTTTCTCCCAAAGGTAATCACAACCTGACAGATCTTTTCATAAAGGGCATTGAGAAGTGAGTGGCACAGCCCATAAAACCCTTAAAACATTGTGTTCCAGCTGCCATCCATTTGCTTCACAATTAATGCAGTGATGTCTTCATCCAGTGTGAAGCTCTGTTAGGTTTTATCTCTGACAGCTGTTGCTTTTAAACTTCCCCCCAAAACCAGGAATTGTCTGTGGTATGACAGTCACTTCCACACTGCCTGTGGCAGCAGCTGCTGCTGGCTTGGATGGTGGTAGGAACAAATCTTGGCAGGCTGTGAACTTTGTTCCTTATCTCTGTACTTCATGTTAGTCATTGTCACACAGTCAGGCTTTTTTGGGGTTTGCAGCCATGTCAGCAGGGAAAAACCAAAGGAAAACCCAAACTTCCAGATGTCATAATGCATGCAAATGGGATTGGGTCCTTTTTATGTTTATTTTTGAGGGGGAAGAGGTTAAAAGGGGAAGTTGCAGTTGGTTCAGCAGGTCTGAGGAGCAAAATTAGCTCCCTATAAGCAGTCTAAGTAGATTTTTGATTCCTCATTTACCTGAACCTCTGTATAACTGTCCCAACTACCCCTTATCCTCAGGTTATAGCTCACCCAGTAAGCCAGTCCTGCAGGCTACTTGAGAAACCAACCTCACATTTTCCCAGGTTAAAATATTACTAGAGAAGGTTGTACCCAGTGTCCCCTGCATGCCAGAACTCATAAAAGCTGACCTGCAAGAGACCTCCCACTTGAGGAATTCCTTCCTGTGAAGAGTTTAATAATGTATTTGCACCAGCTCTTGAGTTCAAGTATGCAATAGTAAACCTGTGTGTGCCTTCCTCTCTTCCACCTCCTGATGCAAACCCTGTGGTCAGGGTGAAGAGGGCTGGGACAGCAGGGTTAGTGGGTGGTGCAGATCCTGAGGGACTGGCTGGGGAGAGGAATGCACAAATTTCTCCTGGTGTAAAATTTCTCTAGTCCCTGAGGGCTCAGAAGGTCTGGTGTTGAGGAGACCTTGGCTGGCCTCTGCAGAGAGGAGGTGGGAGAGAGCTCTGAGTCCTGCAGCATTCCAGTTTCTGGGAAGGTTTTGTGGCTCAGGAGAGGTGCCAACCCTGAGCTGACTCCATGCCTCAGCATGGCACTGCTCCAGACCTAATAAACCCTGCTGGACTTCAGCTGGCTTAACACAGAATCAACTTTGTTGTTTCCGTATACGTGGCATAATTAATCTGTAATGCAAATAAACAATCCCCAGGTAATCAAGAGCTTAAGTACCAGTTGTTTGGTGAGGTGACTGCAGTGTGGTTCCCCTCCTGTTGGGCTCTGGAATTCTATACTTTCTGTTTGTTTTCCCTTTCCCTCGTCCCATTTAAATGGAGGATTCAACATTTAAAAGTGCATTTTCAAGCTGAGTGTCAGCTGCCTCTTGCTGTTCAGTGGCTTCTCCTGCTCTTTAAACCCTGAGTCATCCTGTGCACCTCTGAAGCAGAGGCAAGGGTTGCTGTGCTTGCGTCCCCATTTTGCTTTTCCCTTCTGCAACACCCATTGTTATTTTTCCTTGTTTGCTTCTTTTCTGGTGACAGATGACATCAGGGGGGACTGAGAGCATCCTGATGGCCTGCAAGGCATACAGAGACCTGGCTTATGAGAGAGGCATCAAACAGCCAGAAATGTGAGTGGTGCCACCGCAGCTTTTTTCTTTGGGGGCTTGTGGGATTTACTGTCCCCCTTGTGCCAAGTGCTGGACCTCAATAATCCTTCATTTCATAGCTCATTGCTACCTATTCCTTGTCTGTCTCTGTCTGGAGGAGAGAAACCTGTGTGGAAAGAAGAGTTCAAAAGCACAAGAAGTTTTAAAGCAGCTTGGGGGTGGGCACAGATGTTGCTGGGGGCTGTGCTGAGCAGCTGTAGTTTGGCAATACCTGTTTGCTGCTCTAGACAGCCTGCTCAGATCAGCTCTGCTCTCGAGCAGAGATTGTCAGGCCCTTTGAAGTATTCAAGGGGTTTGATTTATACAGATCAAAGAGGGCTTAGCCTGAAAACTCTGAGGCTGGAGTTGGGCTGGTTGGAGCTCAAATGAGGAATTGTGCTAATTATTACACTGCTAATGGAGGATTTGCTGTCTCTAATGTGCTGCCTCTTTTCTAGATGGTGCATGGAAAATATTTCTCTGGTTAATTGCTTTGAGGGGGAAAATGTAAAAGGAATTGAAACACTGGTGGTTCTTTTCTTCCCTCTCAACATTTAAGGCTCTGATAATGATATGAGGCCTCAGAAAACAGGGTTAATGAAGGCTGTTCAGCCACTGCCACTCGAGATGGGAGACAGCAAATGTTACATTCATTTGATTTGTTCCTTTTCCAGGTTGGTCCCAGTGAGTGCCCATGCGGCCTTTGACAAGGCAGCACACTACTTTGGGATGAAGCTGATCCAAATACCCCTGACCAAGGCTATGGAAGTGGATGTTCAGGTATCCCTTTAGTCTCTCTCTGTGAGGGAATTAACATTGCACAGCAACTAGGCAAGAAATCTACCCATCTTGCTACCCCCAGGTAGCAAGTCAGTGAATAAAGAGGGAGGAATAGTTTCTGTGAACAATGAAAAACAGCACAAGTAAGTGGCTGTCATTGCAGATGAAGTTGTATTTGAAATAACTGGATGTTATCCCTTTGTCCCATGGGATTCATTCAGACTCAGGTAATTTATGTATTTCATAAATAGCCCCAGATTTCAGAGGAGGGTGAATGAAAATATTGTGGTATTTCCAAGTGGATGATGAGAGGTTGTTGCTCGTTGCTTTCCTCTCTGTACACTTTTATGCATTGTTTTTTAAGACCAGACTCTGCATATTCTTACTCTTTATCTTTCTTGGCAGGATGGCACTTGGTAAATGGAATGTGAGCATCTTCTCTCTTTAAATCTTCAGGCAATGAGGAGAGCTATCTCGAGGAACACAGCCATGCTGGTCTGTTCTGCTCCCCAGTTCCCACATGGAATTATGGACCCCATTGAAGAGGTGGCAGAGGTAGGTAGGATACCCCTCCCTGCAGGAACTCGTGTGTTTAGCAGTAAAACCAGCACAAGAAGAGTAGAGGGGTTCCAGGATGCTGAGCAGTGAATTTGGTGGAGGGATCTCACTGGCTGGAAGGTTATTATTGTCCTCAAATGAGCTGTTGACCAACAGCAGGGTATATAGGATGCAGCTTGGGGTTGAGGGGGAATGTGTGACTGTGAGACAAACCAGAAGTACTTTTTCTTTGCTACCTGAAAGGAGTGAACACCTAAATGGCTCACCTGGTGAAAAGGCTTTGATTTAGGGCCTGCTGGTTGTAGCAAAATTGATGTGGAAGTCTGAGGAACGCTTGGAGGGAGTAGGAGTGAAAGGGCTGGGATCTTATTTTCTGAACACACCTCTTGATTTCTTTCCTGTCTGTGCTCCAGTTATTTATTTTGTATGTGACCAGGCAGGGCCTCTGACCTTCTGTTCATTTGGCTCACACCTTTTTACTTTATTGAGGATACTCCTTTCAGACAATGTTGTCACAGTCCTTTGGCAAACACACCAAACTACCAAAAATGCCACGTGGTTTTTCCTGTGTGCAGGAAAAGGCATCCCACAATCGGCCAGCCCTTCCACATTGCCTTGAGAGTGGTGTGATGCTCCCCAAGGGTTCAGTGAACATCTAACTGTAAAATGCCAAATTCGTTTTGGTGACTGGAGTTTGGGTGCCCCAGCCACATCATTTTGTTCTCTGATCTTGTGTTCACACACAGCTTGCAGTGAAGTACAAAATCCCCTTCCATGTGGATGCCTGCCTGGGTGGATTCCTTATAGCTTTCATGGACAAGGCAGGGTTCCCCCTAAAGCGTCCCTTTGACTTCCGTGTGAAAGGTGTGACCAGCATTTCTGCTGACACCCACAAGGTAAGGAAAGGGCAAAAGGGTCTTCCAGTGCTTACATTTTTGGTGTGTGATTCCTCTTGTCATCCTTGCCTTCAGGCATTTTTTTCCTTACTGTGTGGAGGAGCACTGAGGTGCAGGGGCTGCTCTATTCACGTGCTTTGTGCAATGTGCTAAAGTACAGAACTCCTCAGGTTGGAAAAGACCTCCAAGGTTGAGTCCAACCCGTGACCTCACCTGATCAATCAGACCAGAACACTGAGTGCCACACCAGTCATTCTGTGAACACCTCCAGGCATGGAGACTCCTCCACCACCTTCCTGGGCAGCCCCTTCAACCCTGACAGCCCCATTTTCCTCTTCCACAAAGAAATTTCTCCTGATTTCCAACCATAACCTCCCCTGGTACAACTTAAATCTGTGTCCTCTTGTCCTGTCATTTGTTTTCTCTGAGCAGAACCTGACCTCCCCCTGGCTGTCCCCTCCTGTCAGGGAGTTGTGCAGAGCCAGAAGGTTCCCCTGAGCCTCCTTTGCTCCAGGCTGAGCCCCTTTCCCAGCTCCCTCAGCTGCTCCTGGGGCTCCAGACCCTTCCCAGCTCCGTTCCCTGCCCTGGACATGTTCCAACCCATCCAGGGCTCTCCAGGGCTGTGAGGGTCCAGAACTGGATGCAGCACTCGAGGGCCCCCAACACTGTCCTGCTCCTGCTGGTCACACTATTCCTGATCCAGGCCAGGTGCCATTGTCACGTGGGCACACGGTGGCTCATGTACAGCCACTGCCACCAGCACCCCAAGGCCCTCTCCAGCTTTCCCCCAGCCTGGAGCTGCAGGGCTTTGCTGTGACCCCAGGGCAGGACCTGGCACTTTGCCTTGCTCAGCCTCTGCCCATGGATCCAGCCTGTCCCAGGTGTTCTGCTCTCCAGCAGATCCACAAATGGGATCTTGGTGAGGACTTGGATACATTCCTGTGTCCTCTTGCTGCTTTCTAACCCTTTGTGTGCCCCTTGCAGTATGGCTACGCTCCCAAGGGCTCCTCGGTGGTGCTCTACAGTGACAAGGAGTACAGGAAGTACCAGTTCTTCATAGCCCCTGACTGGCAAGGGGGAATTTATGCCTCCCCCTCCGTGGCAGGCTCCAGGCCTGGTGGGATCATAGCTGCATGTTGGGCAACCCTGCTGCACATCGGAGAGTCGGGCTACGTGGAGGCTACCAAGAGGATCATTACAACAGCCCGTTTCCTCGAGTCTGAGTACGTGGGTGCCTCAGAGTTTGGATCCTGCTCTTCAGCCCTGGGCTGGACCCCTCCTCCCAAACTGCTTTTGTTTTCCCCTGGTACTTTCTTGGGTGGACCTACCGGGCAATTCTAGGAGAACATTTGTTTGTGCCCAGATAGCTGAGGAACACAGATGGGAGGGGTGCAGGCACCTTGGCTTTGAGAATTCCTTCTGCCTCAGCCGTGGCTGAGGGGGAATCTGGAGGGAGGACAAATGAAGGGTTATACTCTTCCTTGTTGGGATTCTTAGCTGGCTATCTAAGAGCTGATTTTCTCTGCTTTTCTGTCTTCTCTCTTTTCCATTTCTTCCTGAGTTTACTTGACTTTAGGGTATGTAATGACCCAGATCCTCTGGGAAGTCCCAAAGGCCCAGGCTGGGTGCATGATTTTTGGGTGGGAATGTGCTACCACCTGTTCCCTTCTGCAGCTTATCCTTTAAGGCTCCAGCTGGGTGGACAGAATATCTGAACCCTGTAACCTTGATCAGTCATTTCTTTTCTCCTCCTTCTTTTCAAGGTTGAGAAAAATCGACAGCATCTTCATTTTTGGGAAGCCAGAGGTGTCTGTCCTCTCCATTGGCTCGGATACTTTTGACATCTATCGATTATCTAATTTTTTAGCTGCAAAAGGATGGAACTTGAATGTCCTACAGTTCCCACCAAGGTGAGTGTGTGGAGACCAGAGAGTGATGGATTTAGCCAGGGTATGCAAGACGGTCAACTTCAGGCCATGTAGCTCCCGTGATTTGCTGAGTACTCTTGTCCATAGCTGATAATTTGTATGTGGAATTTTCCTCTGCAGAGCAGGAATCACTTTTGTAATTGCCATTATACAGCAGTGAGGATAAAGTAATAGTAATTTTAATGAGCCTGGCAGAGGACATATCTGAGGCTCCCTTTCTATTTACCTCTATATAATACAATCAGAGGAATATAAATAACCAAGGCTCTATCTCATGTTTAGTTAACTGAGGGTTTGTAGATTAATTTATTTATTTTTATTGTCTTCTTCCTGCCCACTGAAGATGAAGGAAATTAAAACAGCAGTGAAGGGCTGATGATTGTCAATGTAAAATTAATCTTTGTCACAGACTTTCCTTAAGTGGGAAGTTGGGCTTTTGTGGGCAAAGGGGGGCAGTGCTCCCAGATGCAGCTGTACTGAAAAAAATTTTAACTGGCCATGTAAAGCCAAGTCCAGAGAGCTTGAGGTGATAGCTCAGGAGTGGGTGTTTGCTTTTGGTGATGGCTTAGAAGCTGCAGAGGAAGGAAGGGAAATGATGGCAGGGGTCACCATGCTTGTGGGCAGCTACATTTTTCTCACCAGAGGTACCTGGAATGAGGTGAGAAACTTTAACCTAATTGTGAAGTCAGGAAGGAGGGAAGAAGGAGCTGGTTCTAGCAAGCATTTAGCAGGGATTACCCTTAGTGAGTGTCTGTTTTAAGGAGATAGACAGTTATCACTGGCCACAGAAGGGCTCAGCTGCTGTTGGGTGCTCAGAAAACGTGGAGCTGTGTGTGCTGGAGGTGGTTAATCCCTGCCCTCTGCCCTGCCTGCCCAGCATCCATCTCTGCATCACGCAGCTGCACACGAAGCCCGGCGTTGCTGAGCAGTTCCTGAAGGATGTCAGGGACAGCATCCAGGACATCATGAAGGACCTCAACGCCAAGACCACCGGCATGGTGAGGAGCCCAGCACACAGTGAGGGGGGGTTTGGGGCTGAGGGTGTTTCTCCTGTGTAACAGCCTGCTCTTCTCTGCTTAGGGAGCCATCTATGGAATGGCACAGTCGGTCCCAGACAGGAGCCTGGTAGCGGAGATTTCCCAGGCCTACCTGGATGGCCTCTACAGCACGGATGTTCCCAGCAGTGAAAAGCACATGAATGGCTCTCCCAGCCACCACTGACTGTAGTGCAACAATTGGTGCCTTGCCAGCGAGCACTGGGGTGGTTCCAAAGGTTTCCTAGGGAAAGAGATTGCAGTTCCTTTGTTCCTACAATTGCAGGCCTGAGGGTGGCTTGATCTGGAAAAAAATCCTTCCCTGTCTTAGTCTGTTCTGAAATCTGCATTGTTTTCATGCCCAATTTCTGTTTTAGGGCTTTTCCTCCCTCCCCCCTGCCTGTTTTCATCATGGCTATTGATGGTGAATTGAATGTCCATTCCACAGCTCCGAATTCCTCAGGTATTCTGCATGTCACTTCATTCCATGTTGTTTCTCCTCCTCAGACCTGGTATTCAGCCAGTGTCCAGCCAAGTGTTAAATTTGAGTTCTCACATTGTGTTCCATGGCTCCAGTCTTCCCAGAAGTTAATGGTAGACAGTAAATTGGAAATTCTGTTTTCTCTTGAGTATTCCTGTAGGCTGCTGCATTTAACAGACCGTGCTGGGAGCCTTATATCTGTGTAATGCAGAGCTGATAAATTGGCAGAGGGAAGGTAGTGGCCTCCTTTTGAAATCCCCTCTGGAGATCTCAGTGAGACTGCAATCAATATCTGCTGAGGGGGAGAAAAAAGCAACACAAAATCCTTTTCTGGAATCTCTTGGAACAACAGCAGAAATAGAAACCAAGCAGGTGGTGTAGGGAGAGGAACTGGATGGTACTGAAAACCCCGGCTACATCATGGCTGTTTTTCTCCCCTGCCTCTTGAAGAAGACATGCCTTGACCACCCAGGAATGCTGTTTTCCCTTGCACAAATCTGGAGGGAGGTGCAAAGCTCATTTCACTGTTCAGAACTTGAAGGTTTTACACTGTCCCCTCACAATGCTGTAGCAGAGCCAGCCAGGCCCTGGCCCATGTCACAGCCAGGGACGTCGTGCACAGATGGTTTTTTTACCACGGTCTTTTAGTATCGAAAAGGTGACTTTTGTAATAGCAGTAATCTCAGCTCTTTGCACTGATTCTTTTAAGGCACATTCTCAAAAGGGCATTCACCATTGTGCCTTGATGCTTCTCTGGCTTTTTTTTTTTTTTTGTGACATGCCAGGGAAGGTTGGAGGGTTCAGCTGTTTGACCATGACATTGGTTGTGGTCATTTCTTTATGGTACTAATTCTGAAAACAAACCTCAAAGGCAGGCTGGCCTCAGAGGAAGCACCCTTGCCTGTTAGGTAGGAAAGTAGTTGCAATGAGCCAAGTCCCTTCACAGTATTACAGAGATGCTGGGAGAAGCAGAGGAAAGGATGCAGCAAGTCAGAGGTGTTCCAGCCGTGGGCACGTGGCTCAGCCTTCCTATTTTTCCCCACCGTTTTTAGGGTGAGAGCTTTCCTTGTGAGGCTGCTGTGGCCTCAAGGACAAGCCAGAATCTCTCAAGTTAATCCTGCAGGGCTTTCCCATGTTTCCTCTGAGCTTTTTGCATGGAGCAGAGAGGTGAAGACTTCACGCTGTGTCTGCACAGCCCTGTGCAGGGCATCTAAAGGCATCTCCCTGCTATGGCCTGTCAGCCTGAAGCTGAAGCACAGGAATTTTAAGGAATGAGAGAAGGTCACTGACCAGCTCCTGCACAAACCAGCACAGCCTTGGGCCCAGCCATTGTGGGAAGGATCCTGGCTTTCCAACAGCTTTATTCCCTGTGCTAAGAGACACAAGCATTTTGGCCATCTGCTCTGAGCTTGATGACTTCATGTGAGTCTCTGAGCCCTTTTGAAATCATTGAATTGCCCAAGAGTCTCTTGATGGTGGTATCAGCTCTGGCAGTTTGTATTGGACCTGTTTGTTCTCTCAAGGTCTTGCCAATGTGACCATTACTGTATCTCTGAGTTTGCAGTACTTTGGAGACAGTCTTCAGCGTCTGGCTACTGTGATGGTTCTCTTTGGAACCGAGATTTGACAAAACAAAACAAAAAAAAAAAAGGGGAGGTACTCTTTCTGTTTCTGCTTTAAAAGAAAGAAGGGGTGAGTGGATTAGGGTAGGCTGAAGGAGAGCAAAACTCCCTTCTCTTCCTTCCCTGGTTGCATTTTCCTCCCAGGAATTAGGTGGATCTAACAGATCAGTGCTCCATTTCACATTTTTGGATGTTTTTGAAGATGTTATTTGTAAGTCAATGTATTCTATCCTGGGCTTTGCTTATTAATAATATTTGTGGGTTTAATTGTTCCATGTGTATTTGTCCCACACTGTAAATGTAATCCTGTGGTCGGGAATAGGCCACTGTAATTCCCTGGTGTGTAGTTTTTATTCATCCTTGTCACCTAACATGTAATCTGCATCTACTTTATCATGCCAAATGGTCTTGGAAAAGCGGATTTACAGGCTGTGTGATTGTTTCAAAGACAAAAAAAAAAGAAGAATTTGATGAACTGGATTATGATCTGAAACTGGACGGTACTTTTAGACCTGGGGGGGATCCTTGCCCCTGTTAATTCCTTTGGGATTTTCAGCTTTTCCAAGCGGGACGCTCAATTTGTTGCTTGTTAGAAAGCACTCCCAAGGGATTCACCTGTTCTTAGGTACTAGAATGAAGAGTATCCAATGGGATGGACCAAGAAGAGATGTGTGTCTTCATGCCATGGATTTCATCTGCACTTTTCTGATGACTTGGGGAAGAGGGGAGCGGAAGGGTTGCGTACAACACAATAATACCTTGCCCAATAAATCCATGAGGACTTTTGAATGGACAAATGGGATGAGTCAATCTGATGGCAGTTTTCTGCTTTGCTCTGATTTGCCACTGTTGAACTGGAGGCTGAAATAGCTGGAGAGCTGGTGAAAATGGGCCTGGTTTGTATTAAAATGGTGCATTTTAGCTATCTATGCTCACTGAGCTCTTCTTTTTGTGCTTCAGTACTTGTTTGAATGAAAGGGGACCTGTTGTTCCTGGAATTTGCTCCTGCACAGCCTGGTCTGTGGCAGGGAGGATGGTTTATGAAGCTTACTAACTCTGCCTGAGGACTGCTCTGTCCTTCTGTCAAAATGAAGGTTGTGTCCATGTCTGCATCTTGTGTGTCATGTTCCAGGATGCTGGAAGTTTTAAGAGCTATGGATTTTCTATCAATACTTTGTAGAACTTTAAAGGGTTAAAAAAAGAGAAGAAAAAAATACCTGAACTGAGTGTTTGTAGTGTTTTTCCCCAGACTGTTGTGCTGAAAGCAGATGCTGTTGGTTTCACATGGGATTGTTCATTGTATCAGTGAAGATCTTGGACCACCAAATCCACCCACCCTTCCTCTTTCTGGGAAATGTTCCACCCTAACCAGCCCCTGCCCTGGTGCTGTGCTGCTTTTGTGCCTTTTGGTTGTACTTTGCCTGTGTTTGTGCCCCAGCTGTGATTTTACACGAGCAATTTTTACCTGCCCTGGCTTTGATCATCTCTTTGTCTTTCAGACCCCAATTGCTCTGAGGTGAATGCACCTGCCATTTCTGTGTGAAGTTTTTCTGTGGCAGGGGCACCTTCTGGAGAGCAGTCAGGGCAGTGCCTGCCCTTGGGAAAACCTGTTGGTGTCATTTGATCAGTGAGGCCTCTTTCCAAAGAGCCATCAGGTTAAATGAGATGTTTATTGTAAACATTTTCGGTTGGTATCCTACTGAAGGCTGGCTCCAGTCGGGGTGAGACCTGGATGTAATACTGCTAGAGAGGGGTTACAGCAATGACAAATTGGACAGCACCTTGCTGCTTGGTTACAGAGAAGCTAGAGGGCTCACAAAACACGTTTTAGGCAGAAAGCACATCCCAGGAGGTAAGGAGTAACAACAGGGGCTGGATGGGGGCAGGCTCTGGACAGATTTACTGGTGCAGTGGTGTAACTTGACTCTGGAAGGACATCGACCTGTTGGAGCCAGTCCAGGGGAGGCACCAGGATGATCAGAGGGGATGAAGCATGTCTGCTATGAGGAAAGGCTGAGGGAATTGGGATTGTTCAGCCCAGAGAAGAGAAGCTTTGGGAAAACTTAATTGTAGCCTTCCAGTGCCTGAAGGAACCAACAAGAAACATGGAGAAGGACTTTTTACAAGAGCATGAAGTAACAGGACAAGGGGGGATGGATTCACACAGAATAGGTTTAGATGGGATATTGGGAAGAAATTCTTCCCTGAGAGTGGCGAGGCCCTGGCACAGGGTGCCCAGAGCAGCTGTGGCTGCCCCTGGATCCCTGGCAGTGCCCAAGGCCAGGTTGGATGGGGCTTGGAGCAGCCTGGGATAGTGGAAGGTGTCCCTGCACATGGCAGGGGGTGGAAGGAGAGGTGATCTTTAAGGATCCCTTCCAACCCAAACCATCCCATGACTCTTATGATATGACTGACTCCTGGTGAGAGGCTCAGCAGGTGGGTGTGGGATCACATGGCTAAGGAAGGGTTTAAAGATGGAATTTGCAAGATTGGAGATGGATACATGCACCCAGAGAAGTGCCTCCATCCATCTGAGCTGCGCTGGGGAGGCTGGCGAGGTGCTGGGCTGTCTGGATCCAGGATCTAGCTTGGAAGTGGGAAAATGCTTTTTGGGTGCAGCCATCTAGGCAGGACACAGTGGCACAGAGGGTTTTTGGCTGTCTGGATCCCTGGTCAGGAGAGGGAAGCTGCCACCTGCTCGATGAAGCTGGCCAGGTTGATGTCTCGCTCCGATAAACCTCCGCAGTCGTGGGTGCTCAAGGTGATGTGAACCTACAGCAGACAGACAGGCCGAGGGGTTGTTGACAGAAACAGCAGGGCTGGATTTCCCAATGCTGCATCTGATGAGGCAGTAGCTCCAAACTTGTTAGCAAGATTCCCTGGGGTGGCAGAAGCGCTCTGGCACTTTGCCTGGATTTTCTCCTTCCTACAGCTCATCCTGGCCACAAGCTGTCACTGCCACCTCTGCCTTGGTCACAGCAGCCACCTGTGCCCATTTTCAGCTCACTCTTTCCCCAGAAGCTTTTCCTGTGGCTGCTACTTGATACAGGTTTAAAAAAGCAAGCCTGGTGCCAGCCTACAGCAGCTGTTCCTCAGCTGGACGGGGAAAAAGGAGGAGGAAAGGATCTGTGATAGCTGTAGGCTGGCTGTGATACAGGAGTAACAGCTGAGGGAAGAGGTCCTGCTGATGAGAACAGGACTTGCTGCTCCTGTTTTATCCCTCAGAAAAGGGAGCTGCTCCCTGAAGTGCTCTGCTTTGTCCCCACCATCCGTGTTGCTTACCTTATTGTACACATTGAACCATTCGGGATGGTGATCCAGTTTTTCTGCCTGTAGAGCCACTCTGGTCATGAAGCCAAAGGCCTGAAGGGTAAGAAGGAAAGTTATCTCTGAACTACTTACCCTGCAGCATATTGGTTTTCATCCCATTACTATTGATTTTACACTGCCAACCAAATGCAAGGCCTGGGATATTCTGGGAGTTTTCTATGGGTTTTCCTCCTCCTCAGGAATGTTTCCCAGACAAACTCTATGCTGGGTCGAGCACTTTGGTGTCTTGGGCAGGTTATTTTGCTCAGCCATTCATGTCAGGAGTGACATGGAGGGCTTTCTTTGGCTGAGCTTTGCAGAGGGGACTCCCTGCTCCACAACCTGGCTGTAAAACTCCGTGCCCCTGGTGCTCGTACCCGGTTGAAGTCCTTGAAGTGGAACTCTTTGAAGATGGCATCTCTGCCTTCCACCTCGTTCCACCCCACAGCTCGCAGGTTTGGCAGCAGCTGCTCCCTCTCCTCCGTGCTCAGCCTGTGGGCTTTTCCTGCCTGGCAAGGAAAGGAAAGTGAAGAGGAGCAGGTCAGCGTGGCAGAAGTGGGATGAAGCAGATGTTTAGAGCAGTGAGGCAGCCCATGGGTCGTGGAGTTATGGGAACATGGAGCCAGCTGCAGAGTGGGTGGGAGGGTTGGAATATCAATGTCCTCTGCTCCCTGCCTGGAATACATCCTGCATGTACCAAGGAAGCCCAGCCAGTCCCTTCTGTCCTCTCGCCTGCAACACCTCCCACAGTGCCTGAGGCACTAAGAAATGATAACCTGCATGAAGTTAAACTACAAAATACATTTTCTTTTACATATAATCTTCTGGGGGGGAAAAAAAAAAGCTTAAAAAGCTGAAGCTCTTGTGATCATTTCTAGATCTGAGAGCTGCTTTAGGGTTCTCCAAGCAGGAGGGCTTATTTATTTATTTATCTATTTATTTATTCATTCATTTATTGTGAGCCTGCTTTTGAGGAGAAAGAAGTGGTGGGGATCAGAGATGAGTCACACTAAGCTGCAGTTCAGCTGCTTTTTCCATCTCCTTTATATTACAATGGATTTTAAGAGGCTGTTTCTGCCTGTGAGGAACAAAGGGCAAGAGGGAGGGATTGTGGTTGAGCTCTGCCTTGGGCAGAGCTGCTGGTACTTAGTTTTTAAGGGGTGGTAGTGGGGAAGCAGCAGTTCTTGGCTTTGAGGAGTGTTTATAGGCAGAGATGAAACTAAAATGAAGCTCTTGGGGATGGGGGCTGCCCGAGCCAGCTCTACTCTGGCTCAGTGGGGAAGGCAGGAAAGAGTGCAGAGGGGCACTGCTCTCTGAAATGTTATGTTCTGGCAATTAAAATTCTTTCACAGAATCACAGATTGTTCTGAGTTGGAAGGGACCCACAAGGATCATCAAACTCCAACTCCTGGCCCTGCACAGGACAGCCCCAAGAATCTAGCTGTGTGCCTGAGAAGTCCTTGAGCTCTGGCAGGTTTGGGTGAGTTGATCTTTCCAGTTGGTGGTGATGATACAGGCCTCTTTGCAATTTATTTTCTTTTATGTGCTGTAGAGCCAAGTGTAGCAAGCTAGATATGAGTTGATTTGGTCAGCAGCCCCTTGAGACACTTTGCTTGGGCATCAGTTCTCAGAAATGGCACCTTAAACATTTCTGAGCAACTGAGGCAAATCATCCTCTCCTATGGTTTCCCTGCTCACAGGATGTACAAAACCAAAGAACCAGCTGTGAAACGGATGTTTTTGTGGGTGGTTCTTGCATGTTTTTGGGAAGATTGGAAAGGTGATACCCCATTCCCATGGCTGAGTGGTTGCTTACATGTCTGTGTATCCGTGACCCTTAGACTGCACAGAATGGAGAGTGCCAGGGTGTCACTGAACCCTAGCATGGGGTGGGATGCTTTCTCTCCCCCTGACATTGCAGCTGCAGGATTTTTAAGGAAGGCCTTCTTTGCCTCTGCATATTTTGGACAATCCCCTGCCAGCCCCAGCTCTGTCACTCCCTCTCCACCCCCAAAATGTCAACGGAGCGCTGGGCTGGGAGGGAAGGCAGTGAGTAAACATGACTTAGCTCAATAAACCCTGAGCCGTTGCCCTTCCCTGCTGATGGTGTGATAAGCCGGGCACAGGTATCTTAGCAACTGGATAACGTGGGGACAGAGGATGGCTCAGCACAGGGCGCTGCCAGGGGGGCACCCCTGGGGGCTCTGATGGGAATAGGGCAGGGCTGCACCAGGATTTGGGACCAGGGGCTGAAACCTGCTCCTTATGGGTGCTAACGAGAGGAGCTAAGGTAAAAGCTGGAGTTGTTGTTTGGAGCAGAGGGGTATGGATGCAGGGGGCTGGGTTCCAAAGCAGCCTTCCCTGGGCAGAGCAACAAAGGGACGTGGTGTAACTGTTCTTTTTCTCCCTGGTGTAATTGTTCTTTTTCTCCGTTGTGACTGTGTGGGAGGATGGCCCCCGGGGCTTTTTCCAGTCCAGCTCCTCCCAGCACCAGGGGAAGGCATGGACAGGCTGAGGTTTGGCCCACAGAGCACACAGAGCCAGCTCCTCTGGCTGTGCCACAGGGCAAACCCTCTGCCTGGAGCACTCCCCCTGCCCTCCATCCTGCTCCAATCCATCCTTCTCCACCCCAGGACACTGGCCAGCCTGCTGCTTTTGTCAAGATGGCATGTTAATGCCTTCACTCCTTTAAAACACACTCTTCTCATTAGGGAAATGAAATTATTTTGTTTTCTTCTGCTGGTTCTCAACTGCCAAAAAGTTGGGATTTTTATTTTGTTGGGTTTTTTTTGCCAGCAGGAAACCAAGTAGATGTGTTGTGAAACTGAGGGAAAGGAACAACATGGAAAATTGGGAGAATCTGAACCCTCTTTCTCTAACTAAAATCTTCCCTTTTACAGAATCCTGGAATGGTTTGGGTAGGAAGGGACCTTAAAGCCCATCCAGTGCCACCCCTGCCATGGGCAGGGACACCTTCCACTATCCCAGGCTGCTCCAAGCCTCATCCAACCTGGCCTTGGACACTTCCAGGGATCCAGGGGCAGCCACAGCTTCTGTGGGAACCCTGTGCCAGGGCCTGCCCACCCTCATAGGGAAGGATTTTTTCCTAATGAAAGGTGGAATTTCCACCTAGGAGAAAGTACAGGAGTCAGCCCTGGGCGGGCGGGCAGGGCTGGACTGGTGCACTCCACAAGGCCCACGGGCTTTTGCTGCTATGGAAAAGCCGATTTCCAGCCGGGCCGGGCGTGTTGCAGGGCTGTGCAGATGGAGCACACTTGGGTGGTCGTCCTTGCCCTACAGAATGTGGGGAGGGTCGCTGCTGGGGGACCTTTTCCCTCCTCCTTGCAGAGGAATGAGCCTGGAGAGCGCTGCCTTCGGAAATGGAGCAGCAGCCGGCGGAGCTCCCACGTTACTGATTAACCGCAGCGCCCTGCTCCTTTCCCCCTTCCCTCCTGCCTCTCCTCGGAGCCTCCAGCTGCCGCTGGAGCATTTCTGCCTCCGAAAAGACAGAACAAGCAGCCGGCTTTCCCCAGCAGCGAACTTACCATGGCCCGCGGCTCTCCGTGCCCTCCGTCCCCGCTGCGGGTCGGGTGATGCTCGCCGTGCCGGATCCCGCCGGAGCCGGGGCTGTCCGGGATGGCGGGAGGCGTGGCGAGGCTACCGGGTCCACCCACGGCCAGCCGAGCCTTGCCAGCACTGGCCACCTGCCTGTGGGGCCGCACGGGGCCGTGGGGCTCCGGGGGTGCCCAGACAGGCTCTCTCGGAAGCCCTGCACGGCACGATGCGCTCTCCCCCTGAACCGCGCACCCTTCTCCTGCTTCCTTAGCCCGGGGCACGAGGAAAAGGTGGAGCGGCATGGAGGGGGCAGCTGGAGCCAGCACCGCTGGATGCTGCTGGCAGCAGGTGTGAGGAGGGTGATGGTGCAGCTCGGAGCATCCCCGGCTGCGTTGTCTGGGACTGCCCGGGGACTGAGAACCGTGGGAATGGGGAGGAAGGAGGCCAAGTGCCCCACGCAACATTCCGAGCGTTCTTAATGTGTTTTCTGCCGTTGCGAGGGAGTGGTGTGTTCATGGATGCTGAGTGCTGCTCCCTGGCATTTTCCCTCTCCAGGCCAGATGGATTTGTGCCCATGTCCTGCAGCTCGTCGTCTGCTGAACCCACTCACATGACGGGCAGTTTTCCAGTGCTGACAGCAATTTTTTACTGTGCTGGTGTACGTGGCAGACAGAAATTCAGCCCCCTGCTATTCCCTCGTGGCTTTCTTCACCTCTGAAGCAACTAATTCCAGATTATTTTTTTTTTAATTTTTTAATACAGTGTGACATACATCCCTTGTATATACTCTTGTGCACATTTTGTTTTCTACTGTAAGGGATTGTGGGTACCACAGAGATGATTTGTTTTTTCAGCAGGCAAGTTAGAAGGAAGCAAATCCTTTCCTTTTTCTTTTTTCTTTTTCCTTTTTCTTTTTTTTCCCCTCTGTAGTGTTTGCCAGGGTAATGAAAAGGAAAAATGAGCATCTTTTGTGTCCTGGGAGATCCTGAGTGTCTGTCCAGGGAGAAAAGACTTGCAGAGCAATGAGGCATCTCAGAAGAAAATAATTGTGTGCAGATGTGGAGCTGGAAGTTTTGCTGTGGATGGCAGGAGGAGGTGTGCTCTGAGGTTTCCAGCAATGAAATCAGGTGCTTGTAGGGTTGGGAAAGGCCAGCAGAATATTTTCTTGGCCTAAGCTGGAAGTGCAGGATTATCATTTTCATCACAGGCCAGAAGAAGAGCCCCTGTAAATAATATTTTGAGCAGGTGAACTGAGGGCAGCTGGGCTGGGTGACAGTGCCTGTTTTGGCCTCTCTATTGATCTGGAGATGGGCAGGAAGCAAATCCCTCATGTTACCTGGCTTTCCCTTCATTGGATTTTCCTCCAGAAATAGGATCTGATCCTATTTCTCTTGGCAACACGAGTGCTGCCAGTGCAGAGCAACTGATGGCCTCCTCAGCTCCCTAGAGGTGGAGAACATCAGGAGAAGAAGGATTCCTTACACTGCCTTCTGTCTGCTCAGCTCCTTTGTAATGGCATTTTCTCTCCAGCTTTTTCTGCCAACAGTTCATGGGAGGGGTCTCTTGCAGAGGAATGGACTGGTCCTGAAAAACAACAGAGCAGTTAAGATTTTCCTCACTCTACAGTGTGGAATTGTGTCCAGGGGAATCCTTTGGCTGACTCCTACACCTGAACCTCTAAGTTCCCCTTCTGCACAGTTTTAATTTCCCCATCTGAAATGGGACCCGTTAGGTTTGTTTTTAATGATTAATTGAGGGGTGTTGGGCAAGGTGTTTGCTCAGAGCAGTTTGCACCCTGTGCAAGGAGTGAACCTGTTTACTGGGAACAGATTTTTGCTCTTTTTCCCTTTCCTTTTTGTCTGTTTTACATCTGTGCTGCTTTTGGTGGCAGCTAAACCCACACATGTACAATATTCTGCATATTTGGAGGGAGGTCTTATACCATCACGACTGATATTCTTATTTTGTCAATAACTTTTTAACAAAATATATCTTACCCTGAAAACTGCTTTGCTTGGAAGCAGTGTTCTGTCTCCCATCTCAGAATTTGCTTTTGCAGGGATAGATGGGATATTGGGAAGAAATTCTTCCCTGTGGGTGTGGGGAGGCCCTGGCACAGGTTGCCCAGAGAAGCTGTGACCCAAAGGGTGTTTTAAACCAGGGTGGGCCAAACTCTTTCATCATCTGCAATCTGAAACATTGCTCTCATGGCACAATAGATTTAATTAAAGTTTGTTTAGCACTGGAGGGTATTTATGGCAGGTGTGACAAGTTTAAGTTGACAAAAGGGCCCAATAAACAGAAATGAATCATTAATTAATTAATTATGTGTGAGATTTCCTCTTGTAGCAGTGTTTTATCAAAATCAGTGAGGCCCTCAGAGCAACAAACAAAATAAATCGGAGGCAGGCAGAAACTGGGGCCTTTTTCTGCTCACACTGGGTGTCAGGTTAAGGTCCTTTGTCTCAGGCAGAGTACCCTGCAAGGAAAATAAGATGGGAAAAATGGCAATAAAATGGCATAACCACTTCTAATATGTCAAACACGTGAATCCCAAAGTGGGAGGTGACTGCTTTCAGGAATATCAGAGGATATAGGAGTGAGCAGTGTTTCACTAAAGGGAAGTGTCCCAGAGGAGGGTGATGATGCAAACCTGAGTACAAGGTATCCGAGATCACTTTGCCATGGATCCCTTCTTCTATGTCAGACTGGTGCTGAAGTTCCAAGCCAATTCATGGGGAAACCTGGCATGGTTTAGAATAGGAAACTCAGAGCTGGGCCAAAATAATCCTGTTTGGATTCTGTGTTTGCCCTTGGAACCGAACACAAGGGCCCTGGGTCCTGGCAGCTGATGTACCCCTGTGTCACAGGTCTGGTCCACCCCCTTCCCAGGAGTTTGCTCCATGGTCTGGAGCGGGCAGTGGTGACATCATGGAGTTTGTGGCCTTGCCAAGGTCATCCAGGTCCCTGCAACAGGATGCATTTGCCCTGGGGGAAGGCAATCCATCAAAACTGCCTCTTCCCCACCCCTTGTTTTGTCTGCTTTGCTGATGGATTAGTCCTATAACTCGGCTTCCCTGGGCACAGCTGGAGCCCGGCGCAAGGGAAGCTTCTTGTATTCATTCTGCTTGTTTCCTGACTTTCAGCCCAAATCTGAGCCTCTTTGTTAAACAGGTTGGATTTTCTGGCAGATTTGCAGGGGTGACGGAGGGGTGAGTATCTTGACAGATCTGGAAACAGCTTTCTGGCGTTAAAGAGTTTCGTTCCTTGTTTATTCACGGAGAGCTCGGCACTGCATGTTAAGCGGCTGCTGTACAGCCACGTCTTGTCACTAGGGGTCAGGAAAATGCTGGAAAACCGGGAATGTTCCTGGAACGGCAGTCTCTTGCAGGAGGACACAGTGAAAGCTCTCAGAAACCTTCCTGGTCCCGAAAACCAGGAGTGGTTCCTGGCCCTGCGGAGCAGCTCTTCAGCTGGACCTTCGGGATCCGGTTGTTTCCCATGAGAACCATCTCCAGATCCTTCGGTTGTGTTCCAAAGCCATTGGAACATCAGTGCCATTGCTGGGACATGCTTGCCTTGAGGGTGTCTCTCCAGCCACATTGCTGGAGATCACGGAATGGTTTGGATTGGAAGGGACCTTAAAGCCCATCCAGTGACACCTTCCACTATCCCAGGCTGCTCCAAGCCCCATCCAACCTGGCCTTGGACACTTCCAGGGACGGATCAGCCACAGCTTCTCTGGCCACCCTGTCCTAGTCCTTCTCCACCCTCACACAGAAGAATTTCTTCCCAACATCCCCTCAAAATCCCTTGTCTTTCACTTTAAAACCATTCCCCTTTGTCCTGTCGCTCCAGTTCCTGATGGAGAGCCCCTGCTCAGCTTGTAGGTCCCTACTGCAACAGGCTCTGCTAAAAGCTGGTCCTCAGATCATTCAGCTGCCATTTCTGTTTTCAAGTCCTAGGGTTTTATTCCCAACTTTGCAGTTGTAGGAAAAAAAGCAGTAAGGGGGACAGCAGAGGGGCCCTGGGTGTGGATGTAAATATGAATCATTTGTCTGTACAAATGTTTTATGGGGTAGGATTAGAGAAGGTAGGGAAGCTTTTGGGCAAACAAACCCTCTGATCAGAACCAGAAACATCAGGCTACAAAGCCAGGTGAGAACAGTTGCTCAGAGATTAGTGAGGTATTTAACACCTGGGGATGCTTTAGAAGGAAGGAGGGACTTTAACACAGGAGATGCAGAGAGGAGAAAAAATATTCTAAGACAGCGATTTCCTTGGAGATAGAGAAGCAGTTTATAGGCTGTGGCACATGATGAGTGTGCTAGAGTGGACAGGGGCCAACTCCAGGAGCTTTGCTACACGGTAGAATTGTGATTTTAGTTTACTTAAATCTGTCTTTGGGTGCTTTTCATAGTAGTTTTTTTTTTTTTCTCTCCAATCAGGGCTGAGAGAGCAGACAGAGTGGTTTTGTTTTTTATTTTTTTGGTGACAAATGGTTGCCAGGTGGCTGGGGGGTGTGCCTGTCTCTCACAGATTGTCTGTGGGAGTGGGCTTGGGTGCTCAGCTTCATCTGTAGCCCTCCCAGGAGGTGAGCTGGGGAAGTGTGGAAGCACGGGGTAGTATCCAGGCATGGAATGTGGTGTACAGGGAGCTGCTGGAGAAACATTGTCAGATTTTGCATTTTTCTTAATGCATAACCTGCTACTGGAAACTCATGATATTCATGTCAGGTGCAGCACTGATTTTCTTTTTTTCCTTGTTAGCGTTGAACACACTCTTTTGATGAGGTTACTCTCTTATTTACATTACCACTCTCTTCCTCCCCAGCCTAATGAGCTTTGTGCTGCTTCTCACAAACTGAATTCCTGTGCCCTGCTTGTTCTTGCTATTAGTGGGAAGGACCACTGGACCATGCTGTCTGAGCTGTTTGTTCAAAGCAGGATCAAAATTAATGGGAAAATTGTGTACATGGCAATCTTAAGAACCCAAAATGCCACTGTGCCTCACCTGCTGGGGGTAGCAAATTAGGTAACAGAGCAGCTCACTTCAAAGTCCGGGGATAAAGAATTCCTGAGGCAGGCATGGAGAGGAGGGGAGCAATGAAATACTACAAAGTGTCATTGATTCACAGCCTGGGCTGGGCACTCCGTGGATGTGCTACAGCAAAATGGAGCTGTGTGTGAGTCCAGCCAGCTCTGCTGTCCCCTGTGACAGCTGTGTCTTGCTTGGAAGGGTTTTGGGCTCAAAATGTGGTGGTTTGTTTCAGCTCTTAGACTTCTGTTGAGATCCCTCTGAAGTGCTGCTGAAGGTTGTCTGAGTAGGGCCTTGGCCTTGGAAATGACTCCTCAGTGTTTATGACCTTGCAAAGCCAAAGTGTTGGAGCTGGAGGGGAAGAAGGAGAAAGGAAGGGGGTTGTTTCTGACCCAGAGTAGAAAATCACTGGGGCTGTGAGCTCCTGGGGGACTTGTGGCACCAGCTGTCCTGCGTTATCATCTCAGAGCTAATGTCCTGTGGCAAGGGAGCTTTCACTGGGAACTGCTGCTGCTGCCTGCTCGAGGCACCGTGGGGAGTGAAGATGTTGGTGACAGTGTCACAGTGCTGGGAAGAAGCATTTTGCTGGGAGAGAGACCTGAGTGCTTTCTGGAAGGGTGTAGATTTAGATTAGATGTTAGGAGGAAATTGTTCCCTGTAAGGGTGGGGAGGCCCTAGCACAGGGTGGCCAGAGAAGCTGGGGCTGTCCCATCCCTGGAGGTGTCCAAGGCCAGGTTGGATGGGGCTTGGAGCAACCTGGGATAGTGGAAGGTGTCCCTGGCCATGGCAGGGGATGTAACTGGACGATCTTGAAAGTCTTTTCCAACCCAAACCATTCTGGGGTTCTGTGTCTTGTAGGATTTCCCTCAGCCCTGATCCCCTCAGAAAGTCCTTTTCCTTGGAGAGGTTTCCTGGTCACACAAAGGAAAGGAGAGGAGCAGGAGTGAGTCCCACAGGGGCAGTGTTTGTTCATGGGATGGGAGGGTTTCCACTGTGAGGGCGTATCAGGGAATCCACCTCTAATATATCATCAGGAGAGCTCATCAGTGGCTTTGGACAAACTGCCTGCAGAGTAAAGAAGGAACAGACCCAGTGGCCAAGGGCAGAAGAGGAGGGAGAACAAAACAGGAACTTTTCTCCCCAAACTCCTATTCCCGTTGTGATAACAAAAAGGATGAGCAGCTTCAGGGCAAGTGGGAGATGCGATATTGCCCACCATGGCTGCAAGGACTAAAGCCAGCAGGATCAAAAAGCAGCCTTTGGGCAGTAGCAGCAGCATCACTCAGCTGGGAGGGAGGGTTTTTCTCCAGGTATTGATCAGCAGTTAACAACAAATGCCCAGCATGGAAATAAATACAGGTTCTGTGGTGGTGCTGCAGACTGAGCCTGAGGCCACAGGGAGCTCTGCAATAACTCAGCTGTCTCTTCTGATGCACAGTGGAGCAGGTGAGGCTGATTCACTCAGGCCTGCTGACTGCAGCTGCTCTGCCTTCTTAAGCAGGTAACTGGGGGTTTGTATGACTGACAGGTGCCTTAAATCAGCTGAGGGTGTCTCACCCCGATAGCTCCTTGGAAATTCAGCCTAGCTTTTGTGGGCACATTCACCTTAGGGCAGGAGGGTGATATTTAAAAGCATTGGCAGTTTTGGGCACCCTCCTGGTGCCACTGCAGTTCTCCTGTGCGCAGATGTGGCTGTTGTGAAGGGGAAGGAGTGAGAGCCCACAGGCTGTGTCTTACCCACCTCGCCAGCACAGTAAAATTTGGGTTCTGAATTGTTGTGTCGAGCTCAGGTGTGGACTGCAGCATCAGGCTCCCATTTTGATTAGTGGTGCATAGCTTTCATTAATTAATGCTGTAAAATACCTGCTACAAACCTGCTGGTTTCTGTGCAACAAACCAGAAAAATCTGACTGTAGGTGTTGTGGTTCTGGGGCACGTTTTGGGTGTTCATTGCCAGAAGTCACCAAGCAGGAGGGAGGAGTTGGGGAGAAGTTTTTTTGCTGTCTTTGTGGTACCATCTTCTGACAAGATTTGAGGAACAACCTGAGATACGCTCCAGGTGTAGTTTAAGGGATACTAGATTGGCTTTTATTTCACTTGCTTCCATTTACACTACTGGGAGATTTAGTTGGGCTTTAGTGCATGGATCTGTGGTTTTTCCTTACAGAGCTTCAGAAAGCAGGAAACCAGCAAATTGGGGAAAAAGCCATGATCTTTGTCCTGTGCCTCTGTCTTCACTGGCAGTAAGCACAGTGCAAAACCAACCTGTCTTACTTCCCAAACCTCTGTAGCAAGTGATCAAGTCTGCCATGTCAACAAAAAGCATGAAGACCTTTGCTTTCTGCTGAGGCAGAAAGATAATTTGTGGCTCAGGCATGACTGAGATGTTAGGCACCAAAATTATGACCACTCTGTCAGATTGGCTGGATAATTTTTACTCCTAAACCTTCCACCAAGATGATTTTCAGTGCTTAGAAATTAGTCTTACTCTGCAGAGCTGTCAGTGTCTCCCAGCTGTGTCAGTGTGTGCTCTAACAAATGTGTGTATGTGATAGAGCTATTCCCTCATCATTCCCTGCACTCCTCCAGACACCTGGGAAGCTTATCTTAAGTGCAGCTCTCCTCTCCCAGGGGTCACTTTTGTTAATTCATTTTTTGGTTTGTTTTCCAGTAGTGTAGGAAACTTCTATAACAAGAATAGAATTGTTGTGGGGTTGTTGTTTGTTTTTTTCCTAGGCTATGTAGCTACACAGGGAGAAAGATTTCATGTGTTGAGCAGATTATGCTTGAAATGGATGTGTGTGGGGGGTTTATTTGTAGAGGTAGGGAAATGAAGCAAGGAGAAATTGAGACCTCAAAGTGTTTAAGACTCAATTCTGAGTAAAAGTTTGTATCCTCAAAAGGTAGAAAGTTGTAAAGAGGGGTTGTGCTGAGGTTTCTTATCAGGTCTGAAAGGGGTGTTGATCCCCTTGCAGAAAAGGAACAGCAGATCCCTTGGGAAAGGCGCATCCATTTGCTGACCTCTCCCAGCACTGACCCACGATCATGGATCGGTCACCTCCACTCCCACTGCTCCTCCCTGGGGACACCTGGCTCTGTAACAACACATCTCTTCCTAGCAGGAGGTGGGAGGTGCAAAAATATCCGTCTGGAGGAGTTTTTGCCTTTGTTTCTTCTGGTGAAGGTGAGCTGTGAGCCTACAGTTGCCTCATCCTTTTGGCTCCGCTTCCTGACTGATTTGGGTTTCTATTATTAGCAGCTGATGTGCTGGTGGAGTCACTCTCCTCCTAACTCTGCTAATTAATCAATGTGCCCCGTGACAGCTCTTGACCATTAAATAATATTCATTAGTATCCAGACCCCAACAGTATGGATGAACCCATCTATCTTCATTAGCTCTTGGATTTCAACGTCAGGAGCAGGAGCCAAAAGGGACAGTGAAAGGGCACTTTTCTTCCTCATCCCAGTGAAAACTGACCTTGATGATATTTTTCTTTCTTCCCCTCCCTGCCCCTTGTGTGTTGGTTAAAGGAGCAGATGGGCAGGAGCTTCAGCTCCTCTCCTTATCCCAAGGGACCATCCTCGGGGGGAAAAAGAAGCAGGATGCTCTTTAAAGTTGGTAAATAAGGTATGATTATCCTCATTTTGTAAGGAATCCGAGAATATCTCTTGGGGTCACGAAGGAGAGAAAGTGAAGATGAATATTTATCAGTGTCCAAATTACCTTCCCCATCCTAACAATTGGCCAGTGGTGGAGCCACATCTGCACACAGGTAACCCTAAATTGTCCAAAGCTGTCTGCACAACCTCAAAACCAGGAAGGAGTTTTTGGAAGTATTTCCTGACCCAGGCAAACACCTGGTGTTTTCCTGGGAAGCCGTGGCTGTGTGCTCACCCTTGTTCCCCAAAATAAGAGAGTATTGCTGTCCCTGCTCATCTGTGAGGTTATTTCCTGAATGTTCCTGCAACACAGCAAATATTTGGTCATGTTGGGAAGTTGTGTAATTTCCTTCCTGCCAGGTGAATCTGCCCTGGAGAAAATCCTCCTTTTGTCAAATTAAAATTATTTAAATTGAAGAGCTAAAAGGACTCAGTGAGGCCTCCTGAGATGTTGAATGTCCCCTGCTCTTGGGTTTTCCAGTGTGATCCTCCAATCCCCCATGAATGTCCTGGGGGTGGTGGATTTGTCTCCTGGTAACAATCCCATGGATGACCCAGGGAGGGATTGCACAGTGGATAATTTCCTTGTGTCTCCCAGACCTTTTGGGCCTTGCGCCCTGTGGCGTTGTGGGTGTTGGAGATGAACAAGAGGTGATATTTTTGCTCCTTGCAGGCTGCTGTACTCAGGCTTGCTGTCTGGTTTTCCAATAGCATTCCTGGAATTAGTTTTTTGGGTTTTTTTTCTGTTCTCCTGTAGATCTCAATTTGAATCCACCTCTGTTGATACGAGTCTGCTGAGAAGATGAAAATCAGTCGTTTGCCTGGAGCCACCACTGTAAGTTATTTATACAGTGATTAGTTAAAGCTTCAGATATTTAATGCAACCTTTAAATCACATATCCACCACCAGCAATTGGTCACATAAAACTTCATTGAGTGGTATCTATCACTTACTGTTTTTCTCAATATGTGCATATATTTAATTTTCCACAGACCTCTCGCTGATATTTTCTGCTGAGGAACCAGTAAATCGAGGGGCTTCATAAAGTGTTTTGTTGCATGGCTCTGAGTGAATTACTTGTAAAGGGAGCATGGAATATAAAAATTCATCTTGCAAGGAAGTTGCCCTGTTGGATGAATCCCATCTAGATGTTAAAACAGGCTCAAACCTTAAAATGGAATGTATTTTCACAAGATAAGTAGTTAGTAAAGGCTCTTCCAGCCAGTCAGCTTTGAATATTCAACCTGGTTGGTTTTGCTTCTGTTTTTTTTCCTCAATTGCCTCAGCTTGTGGGACAACAGCTGCTTTGTGCCAGGGATTCAAAACTATACGTGTAAACACTTGAGTTCAAAGGCATGGTCAAAATTGGCTCAGAGAGCCAAGTTCTTAAGCTTTGCAAAGGAAATTGAACTTGAAAATAGCATAGGTAGAAAATAAAGCTGAATTATAATGAACTTAATTTTTAGAAGAAATGGGAATTGACATAAATGAGATAAGGTTATGCCTGCATTGAGTAGCAAGAGAATATTCCAGCTGGGAGAGCTGGGTTGAGCCCAAACCAGCAGAGACCCTTGAACGTGCATTTGGGCACCTTATCTCACACCCTGGGGTGTGTTGAATTGCTCCACCAGGGTCTGTCCATGACCTCAGCTGGACTGACAGTGCCTGGGGCTGGAAGGAAGGAGCCTGGGATTGGGTAGGTTGAGTGCCAACCTACAGTCTCAAGTGCTTCTGTGCATGTCTCATCTTTGAGATGATCTCAGATTTGAGATTTCTCTCATCCTGAAGGCAAATTTGCCACTCATTTCTGTGGCAAATATACATCAGGCAGGGTTAGCTGCTGCTGTTGCTACAGCAAAGGCCTCAGTCCCTGGCCTGTGCTGAAAATAGGTCATTAATTAAATACTCTCTAAATATTCCTTCCTCCCCTTTTTTGAAACAAGGATGGAGCAACTGTGGCCAAACTATGTTGGTGGGCTGAATAATAACGAGAGAGTGGCAGGTAAAGGTGACGGGGAGTCCTTCCTGTGCCTTCCCACACAGCTGTGAGTACTTCACTGCAAGTCTCATTATAAACAGGGGCTTGACCTCTTTTTAACTGCAGTTAAAAGCAGTGTAGCCCCTTCCCAGCATTGCTATGCCACAAGGAAAGGGGGGAAAAAATGTCCATAGACTTCAGAAGACCTTTTCCAGGTGTGAGCGAGCTCCTGCTGCATCTGAAGTTCAGAGCCAAAGCCTATCTCAATACATTGTATTTAACTTTGTCCAATTCCCTTCCCATTTTCTGCAGTGATAAAACCCCTATTGCTCTTTCATCTCTCCCCGTTTTTTCCCAAGTAGGTTCTGTGAAAGCGGTGTTTGGGGGCAGTAAATCACAAAATGGAAGCCTGCGTTCATAAAATGCTTTATGCCTCCCTCCATCAATATTTCAACGTGCAACACAGACACCAGCATTTCATTTTAATTACGCTGCAAATTTCCTGGCCGAGGGAGAAAGCTGAACTCTGCAAGGCAGCCCAACCCCATCCCCTCCTTGCAGCGGGATCCCTGCAATATCCAGTTATCCATGGGTTTTGTTCATCTGAGTCACGGGGCTGTGTGCATGCCCAGTGCATGGGAGGAAGGCTTCCAGCTGGGCTGAGTCTGGCCTGGCTCCTTCTTTCCTTGCCCTGGAGTGAGAGCAGGTCTTGGATGTGTCAGTGGAAGCTGGCGTGTTGCCTGGAGCCCTCCAGTGGGCAGGAAGGGCCATCCAGCACAAACAGAAGGTTTGGGAAGATAGGCTCTGACAGTGATTAGAGGCAAGGGAAGGCTTCCCTGCTACAGCAAGTGTCACACTTTTTAAAATTGTCCTTCCTGGGGTTGCTTTACTTGCAAGGACTGTTCCCGTTTGCAGAAGAGACAGAACAGTAACTGAGATGTTCAAGTCACTGAATGACGCTGTCTAGTCGCCCCGTGCCCTTGTGTAGGCAGCCCTTTTTGGGAGGTTTAAGTGATGGTCACCTGCAGCTGAAGGGCACTACAGGAATCAAGAGCTGTTCACTCAGTTAATGTGCCGAACTGCAAAACTCCTTGCCAGAATCACAGAACAGTTTGGCTTGAAAGGGACATTAAAGACCATTTGATTCCACCCTCCTGCCATGGGCAGGGGAGCCTTCCACTATCCCAGGTTGCTCCAGGCCCCACCTGGCCCTGGACACTTCCAGGGATCCAGGGGCAGCCACAGCTTCTCTGGGTAACTTGTGCCAGGGCCTCGCCACCCTCATGGGGAGCAATTTCTTTCTAATATCCCATCTAAACCTCCCTCTGTCAGTTTAAAATCATTGCCCCTCTTCCTGTCACTATCAGCCCATGTAAAATGTCACTCTCCCTCCTTTTTCTACGACCCCATTTAGGCACAGGAAGGGGCTCTCAGGTCTCCCTGGAGCCTTCTCCAGATTGAACAACCTCAGGTCTCCCAGCCTGTCTTTGTGGCAGAGGTGCTCCAGCTCCCAGAACATCTTCATGGCTGACACTGCCATGTCCCTCCCAAAAGCAGATGTTCTCAATGTACAACAGTCCCAGGTATTCGAGGCAGGATGAAAATCCACCTGACAAAACACAGAAGGAAAGGAGGGGGGCCCCAGTGCAGAGGAAATATGTCCCTCGTGGTGGTGCTGTTCCATCATTGTCAATTAGCAGGAGAGTTAAATCCGTAGCAGCTGGTGTGGGGTATGACTGGAGAGAGGGCACCAAATTGGATGGTTTATCAGTGTAATTCAATATGACAATTTCTGTGGTCGTATCCTGAAGACAGTGGGAAAGGTGGGGAGAGGGAGCAACACCCGTGACACACACGAATGCTAACTGGAAGGGAAAGAGGCATTCATTCCTTGTTAGCACAGACAGACGTGAATGCACTGATTTATGTAACTTCCCAAAGCCTGGCTGCTGCTGCCCGCAGAACCCTTCTTAAAACACACATCCAAATTAAGATGCCACACAGCAGGCAAATTGCTCCGTGTGGAAACTTTGTTTGCAAAGTCAACGTTTTTGCAACAGCTTTTTTAAAGCCCTAAAAACCCCCAAAACAAGCTGTGTGGAGAAACAAATATCCCTGTGTTGCTGGTACCAAGGCTCAGGAGATGGTTTTGAGGCAACAGTCTCAGGGAAAACAGAATGTCACAGCAGTTCAGGCCTTCAGGGAACAAGGGTTGGCATCTTTGGATATGGATTCACTAAAATTAATTAAGTCCAGGCAGCACCAAAGAAATGATTTAACAAATGAATCACCTGCCTGAGCACAGCAATTTGGGATTCTGGAACAGAGGGCTACACGTTTGAGTTGAGAGGGGGAGTGTGGGATGTGTTATCCTTCACCCAACATCTTAATGCAGCATTTCCTCTGCAAAGGAAAGTGTGAAAAGTGAAGTTAAAGCTGTGAACCCTGGTTTTTTCCTCTCTCTAGGGCTGGTGACTCTCTTTTACTCAGAGCTACAGCAGACTCGCAGAGGAGCTCTCAGGTGGTGTTATCCATAGGGTAATTGGAATTTTCCTTCTCTGTATGTGTGCACAATCCTCAAATCATGTTAGGGCAAGAATAGAGTTGTTTTGGAGAACCTTTCCTAGGATCTCACTGAAGTTCCTCTGAAAGAGTTTTCCAGGAGTCCTGCTTATAGAAAAATTAATCTGGTAGTAGTGACAGAAGATGGGGAGGTAAGGGCAAGGCAGAGGGTGCTGAGAGAGGGTTGATTTACAGAAAAACTCTAATAGCTCATAAGACAAGTCTTCATCTGCAAGCCTGGAGAGAGTCACGAGGGCTGGGAGTTGTTAGAAGGATGTGCCATGGGATTAGAGGTAGGAACAGCACCAAAAAGCATTCCTGAAGAGGTGGGAGCAGCACTCCTGTTTGTTAGCAAGGAATATTTCCTTGCTGGTCTTGAGATGACACAGACCATCCTAACAACCAGTGGTCTTGGACAGGAGAGTTTAAAAGGAGCTGGAATTTGTCTGCCCTCACAGGAAATGAGTGCTGGCAGGTTTGGGTTGATCTGGAGGAGAAAAGAAGTGTTTTAGATGGGCAGAGTTGTTCGCCAGGTGAATTTGCCTCCCTGTGTGGTGCAGCAGCTGCTGTAAAAATCAGCCTTAAAGAATCTGTGGCTCTTGAATGTGGCCTGCATGTGTGCAGTCAGCAAGGATTTTTGGGGCAAGACCTTTTGATCTGGACCCTGAACAGCAGGACTGGGAGGAGAAAAGGAAAATGGCAATGTTTGCCAAGTGCCTGCTCCCCAAATACTCTTAGGCACATCTTAGTGCAGCACAGAAACAGAAGGGATCTACTTACGAGGCTACGGGTTTCTATCCTTGGATCCTGCTTGAATACACTCTGTCCCGGAGTTGTTTTGCATTTCACCAGGGAGTCTTTTGTCTAAAGGGCATCGCTGCTACAGCAAAGTGGAGCTGTGCCTGCCCCTGCTTTCTCCAGTGGATATCACATTTCATTACCCTGATGAGCCTGAGCGAGTTCTCCCGGTTGTGTTAATTTGCCCACAAGCCAGCCTGTGTCACGTCCGCAAGAAGTCTGTGACATTTTCCAGCCTCCCCCATCCCTCCAGGTTCCGAAACCTCGAATAATAATCACAGCCTTGTCCCTTTTTCTACTTCTTGCTTCTGAAACGGAGGGGCTGAGACATCCCCTTTCCTCAGTGTGCGGGTGGTGTCAGCCCTGGGCTGGGGGAGGCATCCCCCTCGCAGGGCTCAGTGTTGGTGTCCTGGGGGGCTGCCAGGGCTGAGGGCAGGGTGAGCAGAGCAGGGTGGCTTGCACAGCCTCAGTTTCTGTAGTTTGGAGCTCACCAGTGGAAAGGAGTGCGGTGGCTGGGTTGGTATTGTCCTAAGCTTTGGGCTGGTGTGTGTGGAGGAGTATGCACTTAATGCCCTCATACCTTTTTTCCCCTCCCCAAAGCATGGGTGCAGCCCTGAGGAAAGGGCCACACCTCCTTGGACAGTAAATGTTTTAAACCTGAGATCTGAATGCTGCCATTTCCTCAACACCTTGGTTTTGAAGCACTCATAAGGATTTAAATTTAGATGCATGGGGGAAAGTGAGAAGTAAACTGTGTGTGTTTCTGTGGTGCTGCTCCTTCGCCACAGCTCCAGTTCAAATCATATTTTGGATTATGTTGATAGTAGAGAAGAGTTCAGGCTGTTTTCCAAAATGTTTGTATCCAGAAGTGTGAATTGTGGTGGTGAGACACTGAACAGGCTGCCCAGGGAATGGTCATGGCCCCAAACCTGCCAGAGTTCAAGGAGCACTTGGACAGCGCTCTCAGGCACAGGGTGGGATTGTTGGGATGCCCTGTTTAGGGCCAGGAGTTGGACTTGGATAATCCTCGTGGACCCTTTCCAGCTCTGCATATTTTATGATTCTATCAGATGTGCTTCTGCATTTATCACAGAGAATATTAATGCATGTTCTTTTTGCTTTAAATAATGCAACTTCTGCTTTACCTAATGATACGTGATGATAATTTTGCTGTTCTACAAGCCTGAAGCTGAGCCATTGGAAAAGTCATCAGTGCTTGTGTCATCCTAACCTTAAGGACAAGTATTAATTTCTCAAGAAATCAAACAAGCTCTAACAGGACAGAGAAAATTAGCTCCTGATTATCGGTAGTTTTGAGAGAGATGGAGGAGTACTCTTTCAAAATACTCCTGTGCTTATTTCCCTCATCCAAGCATCCCAAGAAGGCAGTTCAGCACTGCAAGGCTGCAGCCATTCCTCCTGCTCTCCACTAGTTTTTAGGCCTTTGGGAGGGATAACCTTGTTTCTCCATATTCAGGTTTTTTAGAGGAAAGGTTAATGCACATTGGTCCATAAACCCCACTCCGGAGGCGCTGAGAGGCTTTGCACGGAGTGCACGAGAGCCTGGAGCACGTGTGGACAAGAGCACTTCCACGAGGAGAAATGATTGAAAGAGAGCTTCAGGATAAGTGTGTGAAAGGGCCTTTGAATGGGTTTGGCTGTAACACAAAGCTGCTCCTGGAGAGCTCTTTGGCAGGAGGAAAGAGGCTCTCGCGAAGAATTCGTTGTGTGTTGCATCAAAAGATGCGGGGTCAGGGATTGGAGTAAGTGGATCTTATTGTAAATGGATCAAAGAGATCCGGATACAGAAACTAGAGTGGGAGATAATGACAGGGAAGAGCCACCTCTAATGAAACATGAAGCTCTGAGCACTTAAAATGTGGTGAAGAAGGTCCAGGAGCTTCCCTCAGCCCTAAACAACCGGGATAGTGAGGCAGCAGCTGCAGCAGTGGTGTCTGAGGTATATCCACCCAGATGGAACTGGTAAGGGAGGAGAGAGCAGTACAGGGAGCTTGCAGAGGATGCCCAGATACTCCTGGAGAAAAAGCTGGAATCTGTACAATGTGTGCACAGGTTGACCTGTGGTGGGAAGTGGCCAAATTACAAGGGACAGGTAATGGGCTGTGAAATGTTACAGGGGCTGAAACAGAGGTAGAGACGGGGCTTTGGAGCTGTCCACCATCAGTGGATCCATCTTGGATGTGGCTGACCCACCAAAACAGGGTTCCAGCTTGTGCAGAAAAGCCACGCTATGAAAAGCCAGTGTACACAGAGGAGACAGAGGAGTCCTGCAACTTTATTTGAATAAGGGGAGAGAGTCCACTGGGGCACAACACTGTGAGGTCTCTCTCAGTTTCACAGGACTCAGCCTCTTATCCTAAGCTCCTGGCCTCATGTTGCCCTCTTCTTTTCCCTGTTGGCTGACACAGGAGGAAGGTGCAGCCTTCTTGAACCATCTGTTGCTCATTCCTTCCCTTGAACATGTTATTTTCCTCCAAAATTAGATGTTCAGGCTGTCTGGGTTCTGCGGACCCACCAGATGTTCAGACCGCCAGGGCTCTGCAATCAGCTTGTGCAGGGCCCATTTCTCCTGCTACCCTAAAGTTCAGGAGTCAGACTGGGTTCTGTAACAAACCCTTGGGGCTTGAGATCTGAACAGACATAAAGGCAATTTCGAAGATGTTAGCACCCATTTTCCCTAAAAAGCCTCACCCATGGGGTTGTTTGTAGAGACACCTCCAGCCTCCAGGCCAAAACCACATGTGGTGCTTTAAAGGCCTTAGACATCCTCAAGCAAGGCCAACAAGGAGAAAGCGGTAACTGAAGAGGATTTTTAGGATTTCCTGAGCTCAGCCACCTTCTGAGGTGTTTGCTTCTCCCTCCAGGAGCCTGCAATCCCAATCTCAACCCCTCACCAGCTGCTTAACCTCTGGGAACATCAGCATCCCTTCCTGGGACAAACTAGGACCTACCTCAGCCTAAGCAGAGATAGATGATCTTCAAATGCTCCACACCTGGCCAGAAGCTGCTGTGGTGGATGATTTCTAGTCCAAAGAGAATTTTTTTTCTCCCAGCATCCCTCAGAGATATTTTCCTTTGCCCTGAAAGGCTTCCTGCCTGTGTTGAGTCATGCTTGAAGCGATGCTTGTTAAATAAGTGCCGCTGAGCTCTGCTTTAAACAAATGAAGTTGATTTAACAGGGCTGTAAGATGGCCAGGTATCTGTGTTATTTAAGAGTATTGGCAGTTCCAAGGCCGAGTGCTAAAAGCACTTCATTTTTATTTCAACTCTTAATTGAAAATCAGCTGGTTTGTCTTGTTCTCCCTGGTGCTGCTCCTTCCCTGCTCCCTGCTCCCATCCCCTGGTGATGGGATAAGGGCTGTTAACGCCACACAATGTGTTTGTCAAAAAGTGGCACCAGCCCAGGCTTTCACTTGTGGTTTATTAGTTTAATTAACCAGTCTCAGTGAGTCAGAAATGAGAGAATCTAATGTTTCTTGGGCCGGATCCTTACATCATGTTAAGCCACCTGGTGAAGGCACCAAGGTAAAAACGTGGCTCTTGTGATTAACCTTGACTGAATTCAATAATACTTCAGAGTCACATTATTGCTGACCTTGTGCTTTGCTACCTTCTCATCTTTCTAATTTGTCTTTTCTTCCTGCCTTTGCAATAACAGGCAGAAGTGTTAAAAAATAAAAACCTCCTGCTGCCTCGTGGGAGAGAGCTCCTCTACTCAAAATGATTTTTAATTTTTTTTATTTTTATTTTTTTTTTTTTACTTTTGGTATATTTCTTGCTATTTGTGTTTTTCTGGCATTTGTGCACACAAACACTTCCATGAGAATAGCTACTTAAGAGCTGTTTGGAGGCGACCTTGACATTTTTTTAAAATGAATTTGTGTGATGGTGTGCTGAATACTGCCAGTCATCAGGATAATTTGGCATTTGTTCACACTGAAAGAAGTTCTTCATATGTGCCATCTTAGGAGGTGGTCCTGATGTTTTTCATAAGAAAGGCAAGGGTTGAAGCTGGGATGTTCACAGTGAAAAGTCTGGGTGCTGCCTGGGCTTCTTTCCAGCCCCATTCTTTGTGGGTGCTGGATTTTTGTGGGGTTTTTTGTTCGTTTTTTGGTGGTTTTTTTGTGTTGGGTTGTTTGGTTTTCTTTAGCCAGCCAGACCTGAGCACTGAGTGCCAAAAAGTGTTTGTTGAACACCTCCACCACCTCCCTGGGCAGTCCCTTCCATCGTTTAACAACCCTTTTTTTAAAGAAGTCTTTCCTGATGTCCAGCCTGAACCTCCCCTGGCACAGTTTGAGGACAGATATCTCTTCTTTACTCAGAGTTCTGAAGCAGAAATGTGGACTCCAGGACCTAAGCAAGTAAAACACTTGGAAAATACCTTGCTCATCCCAGCATCCAGCATTAGAAGCAACCTCTCTTTGTGAGACTTTCACCCAGAAACACCAGCAAGTGTAAAATTTGGTAAAAACATCCCTCTGGATTTTTTATTGTTGTTGTTTAATCCTGGAGCATTTGAACTGCCAGCTGTCCTGTTTACTCCATGGTGTAATTTAAGGTGCCGATTGGAGGTGCAGCATCCTTAGGTGAGAATTCCTGGCTACCCAAAACATTTTATCTTGGTGGAATTTGGTGGATTTATTGAGGATTATCTCCTCTAGGAGGAGATTTAATCTCTCAACTAATGCTCAGCTGACCTGAGTGGTGCATCACAGGTTCCAGCCATTTCTCTGGGACTTTGGAAAAAAGGTGCTTACCAGATGGGATGTTTATCTTTCATTAGGAGTGGGTTAGTTCAAGAACGTATCAATAGAGAATTTTCTCTCTGCAGGTCAAGAGGAAATCTACATGTATTTCTAGAAACACAGACAGTGAAACCATTAAATTAATTTGTCTTTGCTTTAATAGAAGTGTTTCTTGCCTTTAGAGAAGGATAATGGCACTAGATTAGTGTATCCAGGAGTACCATTGTGAGTGGCAGCTGTAGAATGAGAGCTTGATGGGACCTAGAATGAAAGAAAAATGTTTGCAATCAGTTTTGTGTTTCTTTCTCCTTTTACCCCGGCTACCTGAGATGTTCAACACATAATTCTACAATTATGTGGTGTATTTTTTTCTTTTTTTCTTAAGCAAGGTATTGTAAGTCTTCCGTAAGAAACTCTCAAGGTGCTATTTTCATGCAAATAGCTTTGTGTGCTAAATTGAGGAACTTAAGAACCACAGAAAATGCAGGAAATGTGGGCAGAATGCATTCGAAATGTAAAAGTTTCCTGGGAGTTGTCAACAGCTCTTTAAGAAGTCTATTGCCTGCACCTTTCAGCAGCTTTTCTTTGTGATTGCTGGAGGAAAAAAAAAAAAAAAACCCCCAACAATTACTGAGCTGAAAAGATTGTAAGTAGCTCTTTGCACTGAGGAACAGCTCTGGAGAGCGATAAAGGAACTAAAGGAACCACGTTCCGCAGCTCGCCTTTCTGGCTTTGGCGAAAACCGAGACGACAACAAAGCCCCACTTTTTTTCTAGTTCCCACATTTAAAGTAAGAGGATACCCAGGTTTCTCGATGGCTTTTCCTTAAGGTTTCTCTGGCACCTTTTAGGACGTGTCCTTGTGTCTGCGCCTTTCCCTTAGCAGCGAGCGTAGCGAAAGAAACCCGAATTTCCCGGTGGAAGGATCTTTATCGCTCGTACAGAAGATGAGTGTATAAACCGTGATTCCCGAGGGCCGAGCCAGCCTGGAAAACATCCTCTTGAAATTGAGTGGGGTATGAATAAAGCGAGTGACTTTTCCCCACCGCAAAGATGAGCACTTTCTACTTCACTGCTGCGGATGATTAAGGAAAACAATTGCACTCTGACAACACGCATTGACATTTCCAAATGAAAAAGGAATGAAGAACAGATTCTGGGAGTCTCGCCTTTGATGAGAATGGATTTCCCTGGATGGCAGCCTTTTTGAAAGACCGATTCTATTTTTATTTTTTTTTAAATGCTGCCTAGAATAGGCAATCCTGTCACAGGGACAAGATCAGATCACAAGGTGTGGATCGGAGGAGTTCAGGGGGTAATGTGGGGCACAAAAATCATTCTTCACTCGCACTCATGAACCCACTGAAAGGCAAACAAGAAAAAGGCCTGAGTGAGTGAGGACAAAGAGGGGAGGGGCAGCTGGGTTAATGCTGATAAATGAATATTTGACGTTTAAGTTCAACTTCCATTTGCTTGCAAATGAAAACAATTGTGTCAACACTGCAGGAGATGGGCCATACAGTTTTTTTATTTATCTTTCCCCCCGCCCAAGGGTTAATTCTTCTTTGATTTAGAAGGTAAAAAGAAAGCGAGAAAGGTTGACTTTAAATGATAGGCAAACACACGGAGGGGCTCGCTGAATATCCAGAGCACCTCCAGGGGGCTGGAGGTGTCCGGGATAGGAAGAGCTTGCCAGACAGGTTTCCTGGAGGAATTTTTTGCTCTTTGTGATGCTAGCTTCCAGCCCCGAGGTTAAAACCAGCATGTTTACAGCCGCATCTTTTTATAGGCAGCATGTGATAGGTAATTTTATGTGAAAAATCTATTTAGTCCCCTGATGGAAGAAGTAAACTTAGGTGAGGCTCGTTCTCCCGTGAATTCTTGGCATGCTGTAAAAAAAACCCGTTGCAGTTCTCCAAAATATTAGCTGTAAAACTTGTTCCTTGTTAAAGTTACAATCAGAAGGTGTAATAAAGGGATTATTCAGGCATGCATTACCACGGAATGTTCATCTCCGGGCACTCGGATTTTGGCTCTGTAATAGTACCGTGCTTTGCCTGGTAAATCTCGTGGTGGCTGCTGGGGTAGAAAACACAAACCCTCCTTTAAATAATGCATCCCTTCCCTGCTGTGCCTCTCCTCTGGTTCAAAGACAGTCCCCCTTTAAAGTTTAATCAGTAGTTTTATCGTTGCTCACAGGCAAAAGGTACCGATCCCCCCCAAAAAAAAAAAAACCCAGGAAAACTGGGATGGAAAAGTTGAATACTGGGGGGAGTTGCACCTTCTCCCCCTCTCCTGCTGGTTTTTATTGATCCTTCATGATGGTGTGTGCTTATTTGGGAGGGGTGGCCCCGGGAGGGTGACAGGAGTCTGTTCTGGCTGGCATCCCCACCTCTGCCCAACCCATCCACAGGGGAACCAAGCTCTTGGTGAATCTGTGTTGGCCCAGAGCAGGGAACAGGGAGTTCTTTGGGTGTTTGGCTGCATTTCCTTCCCCAGGTGTCTCAGAACTGTTTCTGTCCTTGCAAAGGGCCTTTTGGCTTCTTTTTGTGTTATCAGTGACCTGTCGATGCTCCTGAAACACCAAAGGGTGTGGGACGTGGCTCAGTGCAGCAATTGAAAGGTGGATCTGTTACAAAAGGTACTGAGAGACCTGAGCTGATGCTTTCTCTCAACATCATCAATGTTGTTGTTTCCCAGAGCAGAGTCCCAGTGATCACAGCAGAGCTGCAATGGGAGAGGTCCCTCCTGGGGGAAAGCACTGGGAAATCGTGGACTCATGGAATGGTTTGGGTTGGGAGGGACTTTAAAGCTCATCTCCTTCCAACCCCCTGCCCTGGGCACGGACACCTTCCACTAGCCCAGGCTGCTCAGAGCTCCGTGCTGGGAAGGTATGAAACACAAGCTGCTGGAATCTATTCTTGTATCCATGCTGGTGCTCCCTGTTGGCTTTTCAATGGCGTTTGGAGGTGCCTGTCTAACAGCAGTGGTTTGGCACAGGTTCATGGGGGAAATTTAAGCCATCTTATTTTCCCTGGGTACTGTTTTGTCTAGAGCCTGCTTGGCCTTTTGCTCTGAGACTGCATTAATCCTGGCTTGGTAGAGGGCACTTCATTATTTCAGTGGGATAATATCAATCTGCTGGTGTTCTGTCCCTGTGTGTTAATGTTATATATAATAATATATAATGTTACATTTGTTATTGCTGCCATCTCTTTCTCTCCAAAACCCCTGCAAAGCCAGTCTGGGGAAAAAGGCTCGTTTCAAACTCTGAATCACCAATATTCTCTGGAGTCTCCTACAAGCCTCAATTTGGATTTTAAAGCTGGCAAAAACGATCCAGTTTAGGATGCTGTTGGTTTTGCTGAGTGTGTACTACCCACCAAACATTTTTCTTTGTCAGTCCAGCTGCCACTTTAGATCTCTAGTCCATATTGTGCTGCTTTTCTGCTTGAAGAGAGATGCAAGAAAATCACCCCAAACAGCCAGGGATTTGAGGCATTTCCAGCCTTTGAATAAGCTGTATAGGATTTGTCTTCATTTTTTTTTTTCCCCCATGATTGCTATCTGCATAGGTAAAGCTCAGCACAGCAAATGCTGATAATTCAGCTAAAATGGCCAGCATTTAGGTCTTGTATTCTTAACTGTGGGGAGGAAAAGAGGCATTTAGTACAGCATTGCCATGGATTGATATGGAGATGGAAGCAGAGAAGTCGGATGAAGGGTTTTCTTGGGAGCTTGGTGCAGGATTTTTATGCATGGCTTCCTGGCCTTCTGCACAGGTATTTTATATAAATAGGAGATTGACATCTTTATAGAACTATTACAGATGTGTTCTCCTCTCAAGGTCACAGTTTTCCTTGTTTCCTGTGTGAGGCTCTGTCCATGCCTTGCTCTTGCTTTGGGACTGGCGATCCATGCTGGGAATTCTCCTGTCTCTCATCATTCTTTCACCTGCAGGGATTTCTCCTGTGAGCCATAACGTGCTCATGCATTTCCTGGCTGGGATTGGTGCTGTATAGATAGCATTGAAATACCTGGTGTTTTTTTGTTTTTTTTTAAATTGTGCAGATTTGAAGGTTTGAGATGTGTTTCCCCTGGAATCTAATAAATTTGAGTTTTTTTCCTGTAGGTGTGAAAGTACTGAAGGCTCTTATTTGTAGAAACTGTGTTCCCCCTTTTTAGGGGTTGGACTTGGTCTAGGAGCTCTTCCCAACCCTAATGATTCTATAGAATGGGTTACTTGAGAAACCAGCTGGATTTCTACTTCTTTTAGCCTGAGCTTGATGCCCAAATCATGTCAGGTTTCTTGAAGCATCACAGAGATTTAATTGACTTTCTACCCCTCCCCAAACCTCAAATTAAAGGGGTGAATAATTTTGCAAGGACCTACCAATTGTGATTCCCCAGTCTAGAGGAGTAACTTTTTTTTTAAAAAAATGCAATTTGTATCATGCATGTTCCCTTCTGTCAATTGATATTTCCCTAATACTCCTGTAAAATCCAACTTCAGCAAATGTTCCTCCTGGAAACTGGAGTGGTGTGGAGAGATGGAACACAGGGACAGTGTGGAGTGGAGCAGGGAATTCCTGGAGGTTGCTAGAAGGCACTCTTGGGAAGCCACATTCAGCATTTGCCTGTGGGATTATGCCAAGAAACCCAACCCTTTTGACTTTCCAAGTAATTGAATGGTATTTTTACATAACCTCCAGGCTCACCACCTTCCCTGCTTTTCTCACCTGCAGCCTGTTCCTCCCCACCAACCTCAGCTTCCCTCACTTCCCAGAGCAACACCTTTCCCATCTAACCTTCAAGGCTTTCTCACCCACAGAAATTCCTGCAGGTGGAGCTGGAATGACATCCTGCTGCTGGAATAAGTTATGAGGCATGGGTTGATCCTGTTTCCCTGTGGTTCCTGGTTCTCACCTCGCTCTCCATGTGTCTGGCCACCTCTGGATCAGGAGACTGCAATGTCCAAGGACGTTGCGCTGCAGTTGGGTTCATTTTCTTGTAACAGTCATCCTGATTTAATCCTGACAGAAGGGAATCTCATTCCGTTGTTTGTCCCCTAAGGACTTGTGATGGAAGGCACAGACTTAGAGCGGGAAAACAATTTGTTCCTGGGTTCAGCTATTTGATATTATCCGTGATAAGGTTGTCCTTTGCACTGATTTATCTAGAAAGGCCTCTGGGCATTCCCAGATGCTGGGCAACCCAAGGAGATGTGAGAATAAGAAATTCCATGCTGTTGGTACCTAATTTTCCTGCTGACTATTTTCTGTAGGTGGCTGTTCCCTTTAATCATCAAACTGGGAATATGAACCCCTGGTCTGGCTCCCACTGCACCTCCACTGTGCTGTTCAATCCCACCAGCAGAGTGTCTCCCAGGATGAGAAATAGCTGCTAAAGCACAGGAGAGCTCTAAAAGGTTGGGAACATGCTCAAAACATCAACAAATTGATCTGTACAGGGCTCCTGCTGTGAGCACCAGTATAAAAAAACAGGATGGGAGAAACGAGACAGGCTGGCTTTGCATGAGATGACAGAAATGAATTGCAGGGGAGCTTGGGGAATTTTCACTGCAAGCTGTTGGAAAACTGTGGTGTGTCCACTCTGGAAAGGCTGTCTGTAAGGCCATGCTCCAGCAAAGCACAGTTGTAATGGGTGTGTTGAATGATGGGATGGGATGTTCCATATGGGGTCTGCTCTGTGCCTGCCACTGTTTACCTGCTGCAGATGGTGAAGGGGTCCTAGATATTGTGGAACCCCAGAATGGTTTGGGTTGGAAGGGACCTTAAAGCTCATCTTGTTTCACATCCCTGCCATGGGCAGGGACACCCCCCACTAGACCAGGTTGCTCCAAGCCCCATCCAACTTGTCCTCAAACACTTCCAGGGATGCAGCATTCACAGCTTCTCTGGGCAAGATGTGGGTGGGTACAGCTCTCCCTTCATGGGCTGCTCTTCTTGGGGCTGTTCCAGCAGCCTCACAGCCCCTGCACTGGTGAAATGTGGCCCTCAGCCCCTTTATCTGCACCGTTCACTGGCTGTGCTGAGTCCCCAGGTAGGGCTCCAGCGAGGGACAGGACGGTGAGAAAGAATCTGCACCCACGTCTTGCTCCCTCCCAGTCTGGGGCATTTTGCAGCTTCAGGGCTTCCTGAACTGAAAGTCAATCTGTAACTTTATGTTTAATAGCCCTTGATGGACTTTTGCCAGGTTGCTCCAGCCTTTTGTGTTCTGGGCCCTTCGTGTGCCCTGTTGTAAAGGATTCATGCTTGGTGTGACAGAGCTGGAGGCTGTTTCAGTAATGCTTCAAAGTGTTTTTCCTGGTTGAATTTTTGCTGTTATTTCTCAGGCCTCTGGCATCCCCTGACCTTTCTGTGGCAGGAGGAGCACCTTGCAGGCCTGCTTCTGACATCTTTTTTTCCTCTCTCTGAAGATTTTTTGAGAATGTGGTCTGCTGTCACGCAGGGTATTAGGCCAGGGCTGGGGAGAGCTGCTGTGCAACCTGTTGAGTTTGTGCTGGGGTTTGGTGCAAATCCCACAAACTCTGCTTAAAAAAAAAGGCGTATTCTCAGCTCTGCCCAAAAAGCAGAGCTCAGCTCAAACACTGAGCCAACCAGTGTGCTTCCCCCTTCCTCCCTGCTCTGCTTTCCCTGTTAGAATCTGCTGGAAGAGCTCATGTCTGTCCTGTCTCCACATAGACCTGGGCATGTCCAAATCCCTCGTGCAGAGCTGATGTTCTCACACTTCCCTCTCCTCTGGGTGTTTCCTCTTTCTTCTTCTTTATTTTTTTTCTTACTGCGGGTTATTTTGGCACAGTAAACATTTTTGTTTGTTTTTTTTTTTTGACAGTTACTGACATGAATAAATCCTTTTCCTGTCCTGCCCCCATTTTATTATTTAAGGGGAGAAGATGATTAAATCCAGCAGGGCTGATTTGAATTCTCTGTTCGCAGGAAGAGGGCGGCTGATGGGGGTCTGTCAAGCCGCAGAGTTTGCGTTCATCAGCATCTTGGGAGAAACAGCGATGCCAGCTGCTTAAAACATCTGGTTTGGGTTGTTCCCTCCACTCCCCATCTCTGCTTTTCTTTCTTTTTCTTTTCTTCTGGAGGTTTCAGCGTTGCTGACTCTAAATGTTGGATCTAGCGGGGTGACAGCTTTGTTTCTGCTGTTCCACTCGAGCACCGGAGCCTGGTGAGGTTGCTGGGTCGGAGTCCAAGCCAGGGTCAGCCAGAGCAGTAAAAAAGCACCACCTGCTCCCAGCTTTCTGCAGGGGAAGCTCTCAGGGTTTGGAACCGGGCTCTGCGTGCCCTGTGGTTCCTGTGATGCCAGCAGGGAGCAGGGAGGGCCCCTCTGTGCAAAGGGAGAAGGTGTTTTCCTAACCTCGGTGGCATGGAAACACAAGCAGCGAGAGCGAAGGAAGCCCCAGTAGAGCTAATTAAGTGTTGCATTTAAGAGGTGGAATCGAATGGAATTGCTTTGCATTTATTGGAGTTAGCTTTTCCTGCTCTCAGGGCTTGGAGGAGGGCTGAGTACCTGTGCAGTCAGGAGCAGTGCATTAGTGTGGATTTGGCTCAGGGTTTGAGAGAGAAGTTTTGAGCTCTCTGAGCAGTGGATTTGCTCACCAGCAAGCTCTGAGCCTGCCTGATGAAGGCAGAGTGCTGTGAGTACTGTCAGGAAGATGCAGGGGTGAGGGTCCCCTCCTTTCTATCCCCTTTCCCATCCTCTTGGCTGAAAGATGTGTCTATAAATCCAGTATCTTCTGGAGACTGAACTCACCAAGCTGGTGCATCTGTGCAGTGAATCCCGTGCTCAGGTCCTGCTCTGTCGTCTCCCAGCGGAGCTCAGCCTGGATAATTGAGCAGGGGCTAAATCCCAGAATTATTTAGGTTGGAAAAGTCCTCCAAGATCACTGAGTCCAAGCTGTGCTCAAAGCCCACCTTGTGGGAGAGCACTGAGCACCATGTCCAGTTATTCCCTGGACACTTTCAGGAATGGGGACTCCACCAACTCCCTGGGCAGCCCCTGCCAAAACTTGACACCGCTTTCCATGAGGAAATTCTTCCTGATGTCCAACCTGAACCTTCTCTGGTGCAGCTTGAGGCTTTTTCCTCTCCTCCTGTCCCTGTTCCCTGGCAGCAGAGCCCAACCCCCCTGGCTGTCCCCTCCTGTCAGGGAGTTGTGCAGAGCCAGAAGGTTGCCCTGAGCCTCCTTTGCTCCAGGCTGAGCCCCTTTCCCAGCTCCCTCAGCCCCTCCTGGGGCTCCAGCCCCTTCCCCAGCTCCGTTCCCTGCCCTGGACACGCTCCAGCCCCTCAGTACCTTTCTTGTGAGGGTCCCAGAACTGGCCACAGCATTTAAGATGAATATAAAACCCATAAAGAACCAAAATGTCACCCAGGCTGATGGGGTCACCCAGCTCAGCACTGGGTTCTCCATGCACTGAGGAATGGGTGGCTGTGAGTACAGACACCCCCTCAAGGCTCAGGCTCGCCCATTGCCAGGGTTAGGAACCTGCCACTTGGAATAATCAGCCACATTTCCTGTGGTCTGGATACCATCGAGTCTGGAAAATTCAAACTAATCTTGTTTGGTGTCTGCCTGCACCTTGCTGGAGGGGAATTCTGTTCCGCTGGAAACCGCCCTGCCGAAAATCGTGTGCCGAAAGGAGCAGCTCCGTGTCTGAAGCAGGGCCAGCTCCTCCTCTCAGCATGGACAGGGAGCTCCTGGACTCACCTGGATGCACCTGGCCTCGTCCTCCACTGCCAGTATTTTAGTGGGATAGGTTATCTCATGGTATTTTGGCCATAGAGGATGACTTGCAGTATTTCAGGTTTTTCTGGCTTGTCCTTTCACCTGCCTGTCTTTTCCCTTCAGCCTCCTGTGCTTCTGATGCCTGACTTTATTATCTCTGCTGTTTCTAACCCTTTTTTTGGTCCCTGTCGGAGCCTGATTTCTGCTGGGGGGAAGATGGAAAAGGTCAGGCTCTCACTAGTGAAGCTTATTTAATTTGTTTGCTGCATCTGTGGACAAGCTTGCATGTATGTTGCAGGTATGACCTACCAGGAGCCTCCTGGGCACATGGGCCCCGTGGTTGTTTATTTATTTACCTCTCCTCTGTTGTTCTTTTCTCCCACCTGATCCAGTATTCCCAATTTTACCTCTCCCACAAGACAAAAAAGCTTAGTGGACTGCAAACAGTAAATAAAGCTGACATTTGCAGCAGTCAGTCTGATACAAGAGGATTGGGATGCAGCAGCACATTTTTGGGCTTGTTTCCACTCCTTATTTAAAATCTCTTTTAATCAGGAGCTAATGACAACTTTTGGTCACGAGAGCTGATGCACAGGGAAAAAAAAAATATCCACCAGTTTGCATTCAAAATAATGCAAACCATTATAAATAGGGAGATCTGCAAGGATATAATCAAGCTAAATTGCTCATTGTTGCTCTCACCAGAGATGATTTCTTGCCTCTATCTGGGTTGGGCTGTCGTCTGGCTTTAGGGAGGATGTGTTCTCTCTTTATTCCAGTTGTAAACCTTTGCAGCAGCAGCAGCAGCTGGTGGCTGCAAGAGTGGGTTTTTCCTCTGGGTTTTGTGCGCATCAAGCAAATATTCTGGTGGTTTTGGTATTTTTGGGTATTGCTGTCCAAACCGTAGCAGGAAAATTGTCCTACAGGTTTCTGCCACTCTCCTCCCTGAGCTGAGCTGACCCCTTAAGGTGGAGCTGTGCCCTCCGGGACTCTGCTGCAGGCAGACACCAAGTCTTGCAACAGGTCACAGCTGCCAGGAAAACAGCTCTGGCTCGGGAATAGAGCACTCTCTCTGCCTGCAGATGGTGTGCAATAAGCTCTGGATTTTAGTGACTCTCTGCAATTTATCCTATTGAAAGTAGCTGAGCCTGGAGAGAATCGGGAGCTGATGCTGAGGTCTCCAAACAAATCATAATGTGTTTAATACTTGGGTGGGTTTTGGTCCTAATTTTATTCACCTGTGTTGTACATGAGTGCAATATAAAAACTGTGCACTTTTCTGTGCTTTAATTGAAGTAGTGTGTGGAAACATGGAATGGTTTGGGTTGGAAAGGACATTAAATTCAGCCAGTCCCACTCCCCTGCCATGGGCAGGGACACTTTCCACTAGACCAACTTGTTCCAAGCCCTATCCAACCTGGCCTTTGACACTTCCAGGGATCCAGGGGCAGCCCCAGCTTCTCTGGGCACCCTGTGCCAGGGGCTGCCCACCCTCACAGGGAAGGATTTTTTCCCCCAATATCCCATCTGAACATCCCCTCCTTCATACCTTAACAAGGTCATTTTCCCCCTTGTGCTATCATTCCATGCCTTTGTGAAAATTCTCTCTACTTTGTGTACTGTACTTATAAAGCTGGGCTGCAGTAATCTGGTCTGCTGATTTTCCTACTAAATTCTATTTTAATTTTTTTAATAATAATTTGCTTGGTTGTTTCTTCACTGCGCAGTTGTCTGAGAAGTGTAGGTGGCTTCAGCTACGGCTTGGCAGTGAAACTTGCCATGGAAATACCACAGCCTGAAAAACTTCATGGTTATGGAAGGCAAATGTGGCTTTATGATGTCACTCTTGTCCCCAACACACTGCCTTTGGCTCAATTATTCTGCATGTGTCTCTCTTAAAGTTTTCCCCCCTTGGCTCCACTGTGTGTGGAGGAACTTTTGCTGAGGAATGGGAGCGTCCTGAGGGTTAAGTGACCTAATTTCATCTGTGCTGCTTTCGTCTTTCTAACCTCAGAAGGCAGAGACCCTGAACTGAAAAGTATATAAAAAGATTCTAATTAGTACAGGACAAAAAAATAAGGCTTCCCTTGAAAAAGGGGACTGATTTTGATCTTCTAAATTAACAAAAGGGTGGAGTCACAAGCAGCAAGTGTGGCACCTACTTGGATATTCCACAGCATCCTTTTTTTTTTTTGCCTAGTTTTTGGTAGGAAGGCAAGCTCCTGGGTGGAGTTACAGCTCCCATCCCATCAAAGAACGTCTTGTTTGGACACAAAGTCACTGATGTCAGCTGTAAATGTCAACCTGACTGTCAGGAGGCAGCCACAGATGAGAGAGGTGAAAGTGCCTGGTCTCACCTCCTGCCTCCTCCTGTGGCCCACCTGTGCCACAGGCAGGAAAAGCTGGCTCTGACCTGGGCAGCTGGGAAAGCCACCAGCTCCTGGCTGAGCCTGGCATGGAGTCTTCTGCAATGCAAAGAGGTCATCTCAACCCTCTTCTCATCACCAGCTGGCTCAGGAGGGCCCACAAGGAGCTGCTCTTCCAGAGAAGGCAGGCACCCCAGGAAAGATGATTTTTGGGATGGCTCTTGGAAAAAAAGCCTGATGTATTTGGGATTAGGCACCAGAACATCACAGCCTGAAGCCTCTTTGGCCAGGTGCCTGTTGAGCTGAGGCATTTTTGCCAGGTGGAAATGAAGAGTTTTTTCTGGGTGCTGGGAGAACTCTGCTCTCCACCTGTAATTTTTTGTCAGAACTTTTGTTCCTCTTTGTTGCTGTTTGTCTGTTTTTTCTCTGGGCTTCTAATGACAGTGATTATGCCAAATGTGGCACATTTCATGTACTGTGGAAATGACTTTCAGACCCAACTCTCAGTGCTTAAAGGACCATTAAAATCCCTGCTTTTCAGAACTAGGCTTTGGTGCTCTCCCCACTCTATTTCCAGTCCTGCGTTAAGCTGTAAAGTAGTAAAATTGCTGACTTGATTATGTTGCATTAATTAATTATCTCTATAGCAACATGCACTGATGTCATAAATATGGGAATTCAGCAGCGCAGCTGGATGGAAGAGGAGCTAATGGATAAACGGGGAGAAAGCTTTTTTTTTTTTTAATCTCTGCAGTAGTTAAGTAAACAGATTACTAATAAAGTAATATTTTGCATAGTTTCTCTTTCACTGCTCCATTTCTCTTCTGATGGAACCTTCTGCGTTGTGTTGGTCCCGTGTGTTCCTCCTAAAGAAGTTTTCCAAGCTGCAGGTCCCACTCTCAGAGTGCTCAAAGCACTGGGTTATCCCCTGCTCGCTTTTATACTGACATGTGGAAATTGAGGCAGGAGGAATCCCTTTGCCTTCAGAAAAGCCACCCTTCTGGGGATGGTTCTCCATGGGGGAGGGAAGGGCGTGGAGCTTGAGAAGGGAAAATACAGCTAATTTTGGCATTGTGGGGTGGAGGGGGTGACACAGTGCGAGACAGGAGATGTCAAGAGGCAGAGGAGATGATGGAAAAAGTGAATTTTGGCTCTGAGAAGGCTGGGATGCTCTGCCCAGTGTGGGTACAAGCAGTTGTTGCTTGTCTGGCTGTTAGGAGCCCTGGGTTATCTCTGGGAGTCCTGGCTGTGCCACTGTCTCTCTCCTGGCTCTTGGATTAAAGGCAGGAGAGAGGTGTCTACGAACAGTTCTTGTGCAGTGGGGCTCAGAGAGGGAACTCTCCCTGTCTCCAGGAGTTTGTAGCAGATGTGGAGTCCTAAGAACCCAGCAGGAATGACTTGTGCTGATAACTGCAAAATCAGGCTGGGAAGAGGAATAATCAGTTGTTTCCAAGGAAGAAATACAGTCAGGAGAGTCTGTAATTGCACTGCAGGTCTAAAGCTCCCAAGAGGTTGAAATTTGGTGCTTTTCTCGCTCCTTTTTGTGTCAGTCTATCACCTGAATAATTTTGTTATGCTGTTTGTTTGCCACCATCAGCTGTGAAGCTGATCAGTCCTTACCAGTCCAGCACAACGCTTGAGGAGCAAAGGCGCTCTGGGGTGAATAATTTATTCAGTTAATCTATTTTGATTTCTGTCATTTGACAGGTCCCAGGCAGGGTCTGTGTGGAGGAGGCTCGGGGTGCAGCGCTGCTATTTATACAGCACCGGGAAGCGCTGCGAGGTTGTGCTTGGCGGGGTGAAGAGCTTGTGATCTCGGAGCACTTTGGGATGTCAGACACTCCTGAGTTCTGCTTCGTGTGGCAGGAAAAGACTTCAGGATGTTCCCTTCGTTTTGTGGTGTGGCAGAGCAGGGAAAATTCACCCAATGATGGGCACTGCTAGGTGAGCTCTGGGACAGTCCCCCAGGAGGTGTTGGGGGTTAAAACCCTTCTGTGGAGCAGCCCAGATCATGTGCCGTGCAGCATCTGCTGGGAAAAGAAGGCCCCAAATATTGCTGGCCTGCTCCACATTTAATTAGCTGCCACAGCAAGTCGGGGAAGGTTTAACTCAGAGTGCAGGACACTGTACAAACATCACGTTATAAATTGCCCCTCTTTGCCTGGGATACATGCAGGAAGGGTTAAGCTGTAAAACAACCTGCCCTTTCCTACGTAAATTAAAAAACCTGTTAACATGATAATGTTTTGATTTCCGTGGAAAAGTGTTTATTTTGGTAGCCTGTACAGAGTTTCAGCTATTCTAAAACCCTGAGATTTCACAGCCGAGCTTTCATGTTCCCAGCAGAGAAGGAGGTGAGATACTCAAAGAATCTCTGTTCTTATTTCAGCACTGCACTTGCCAGCCAAATTTTCAAAAGAGCCCAGTTTGCTGACATAAATGGGGTTGCTGATGTGCCGAAGGAGAAGGAAGCGCCGGAGAACATATTCCTCCCTAGGTCCAAGTCTCTCCCATCTTATCTTTCCCTTCCATATGTTTCCTCGGTAATGAGAGGAATTATTTATCATTAAAGTGATATATAATTTAAAAATTAAAGTTAATGAATGCTTAAATTAATTTACTGACAAAAACAAATGTCTGTCCTTCAGATCCTATAATTTTAATTGGAGTGGGCTACGGCTTAATTAACATGTATTGATTGTAGTCCTGAGTACATCTATAGGTGGGTGGACTGTGTTGGGAGAAATCCTCCTCAGAGATGAAGATTTGCTGATAACATTCTGAATAATTGTCTTGTGAAGAGACAGAAGTCTTTGCTGTTTTCTCTGCAGAAAGCTTTAAACAAAAGGTATTGTTTATAATTAAGGCAAAAAAAAGATTGACACGGCTGCTTTTTTATAGATGGGAAGAGAATTCTGCTGCAAAAATATTAATGAATTGACTCATTAATTAGGTGCATGAAGAAAACAGAAAATTGGAAGAGAGTTGGAGCAAATAAAGAAGCGGATGCAACTGGAAACTTTTTGGGGGATAAAAAGGTAGGCTTCAATTTGGTATTTACTCCCTACCCTCTTTCCCCTGGGTGGGTGTCCCCGGTTTCACGGTGGGTGACGGTGGGGATAAAGGAGTGTGGCAGCAGGGAGTGGCTTTTTGAGGGACGTGAGGACCACCTGCTTTGGGAGATATCCCAAGGCCCCTCCAAGCCCAGGTGTTGTGGGAGCCTGTGGAGCTGGAGACAGGCACTGCAAGCAGGGTGTGAGGAGAAAGAGAGGCATTCCTCACTCCCTGGCACAAACCCTTCTGCCTGATGCCAAGAACCTTTTCCCTGACCCGCTCCGTGTGGCAAAGGACCCAAATCCATCTCTGTATTCTCTGGTGTTGATATTTTATGTTTTATGAATCACCAGAATGAAAGGTGTGCCACATGTCTCCTTTCAGCCCACAGACTGCCTGAGCTCCTCTCAAGGATTCAAGAGAGGTACCCCCAGGAGCCTCCTGGCCCTTTGGGGTGGGTTTGGGTGCCTGCAAGGGTGAAAAGCCGAAGAGTGCTTGTTTTCTCTGGCCAGGAGGAGAGGAAACAGCCTCAGAGTGCACCAGGGCAGGTTCAGGTTGGACATCAGGAAGAATTTCTTCACAGGAAGGGTTGTCAGGCATTGGAAAAGGCTGCCCAGGGAGGTGGTGGAGCCAGCACACCTGGGATTGTTCAAAGCTACAGCTGGATGTGGCACACAGGGCTCTGGTCTGGTTGTGAGGTGGTGATTGATCAGAGGGTGATGATCTTGGAGGCCTTTTCCAACCTAAGTGGTTCTGTGATTCTATAATTCTATCACTTTCTCAGACTTGGGTTTGAGAGGTTTTTTTCTTCCATAGCACAAACTTCTCCTCCTTCAAAACCATTTTTTAAAAAAATTGAATTGTATAGATGCAAAGAAAACAACCAGTCCTCTAGACCTGACTCACAGCAAAATGTTAATAAATTCAGAGCCAGGTTGCAGAGACAAAGAGTAAAACAGAAGAAAATAAGGTTTTGTGAAGTCCAGTGTTACATGGGTGGAAGGGCTTCACAGCTGCCTCCTGTCACCACTTTCTGCACAGGGGATGGGAAGGGGGAAAGTAGTGATGATTTGGGGAGCCCCTCAGCCCCTTTTCTGCACCTAAGCCCAACTGGCAGCTCAATGTGCTCTTTCTTAGAGTCACAGAATCCTTTGGTTTGGAAAAGACTTCTAAGATCGTTGAGTCCAACCATTAACCCAGCACTGCCAAGGTCACCACTAAACTCTGTCCCCAAGTGCCACATCTGCACATTTTTTAAACTCTTCCAAGGATGGTGATTCCAGCACTTCCCTGGGCAGCCAGTGGCTGACCACACTTCCAGTGAGGAATTTTTTCCTAATATCCAACCTAAACATCCCCTCCTGCACCTTGAAGCCATTTCCTCTACCCTGTTCCTTTTTTTTGCTGGGAGAAGAGCCTGACCCTCACCTGGCTACAACTTAATTGAAGTTTTCCTTTTGGCCTCTGTGCCCTACAGGAGGAGGATTTTGATTCATCCAGTGGGTTTGTGTACATGGAAACCCCTCTTCCAACTTGTCAAGCCCATCCCTTGCGCTGTCCCTTTTTATTAATGTGGTGAACAGGCAATGCCTTCCTGGAGACCTTTATTCCCCCTCCATTATATTGAATAAATTCCACATCAGGAAATAAAGTAACTTGAAATAATGAACCATCAGTGGGTATTTAAGATTGCTTTAATGGGTCACATTGATGTAATCTCCACTTTTTCCTGGGAAGATTGTACTGGGCCATAACCTCAATTCATATTTATGTCAGAAGAAACTATAAGGTGGAGATGGCTCAGAAAGAGCTTTTTCCTGCTAAGGAGTCAGATGCAAATGTACAGATCTGCCAGAAATATGCTGGGATTTGAAGTGAGACAGGGAGATACCAGATGTTTAGGGCATTTCTCTCTCTTGCCTGGAAAAAATTCCCAAAAAACTTGTTTCTCACTCTAGGATGTGACCCAAGAAGATGTGTGCTTATGGGCCCAGAAATGTGCAAGGTTGAGAGATTTTAGGATTACTCTTAGGAGCACTTTTACCATCTTTTTGCATGAGAGGTGTCTGTAGTTTGCCTGGCTAAAAAATAATCAGGAGGGGAAGAGAAATAGAGCTATATAAATAAAAGCAATGGAAGTTTAGGTATATAATATTATATACATATAATATATAATATAATGTCAGTAATGTTTGACTTTCCAGTCATGTCCTTATGCCTGTTATTCCTTTTTGGTCAGACCCTTCTGTAGGCCAAAAGTCAGCCCAGACTGAGATATCAGGGACATCTGGGTTGTCTATAAAATAAAATAAAGGATGAAAATTGCATTTAAGGCCATTCCTCTTGGCCAGAAGCAGCAGCTCTGTCTTGATCCAATGCTGCAGGAAGATGAGATAAAGTTGCAAGTTCACTTGGTCAGGATGGATGAGGGTGCAGGGGAAGGCAATGAAAATAACACAAATTCCCGGAGCTGTCTCGGTGAGGAAGGGACGAACATGACTAATGCTGCCTGAATGATTTGCACAAAAGGATTTCTTGGACAAACTTTGCCTTTCTGGAAGTAAACTGTCAGAGGGCTCAATGCAAGTTTTCTGATGTGTTCATGAGTCAGAATTATTTAATGAGGGAGTGAAGCAGCCGTCCCCCAGGCCTTTGGAGCCGGGTTACCCAGGGGAACAACGCTGCTCTCGGCGAGGAGGGAACCCAAACACCAGCTCCAAGCAAAGAGTGTTTGTTCTTGAGGTCACTCCAAGCTCTCCCAGATAAAATGAGTCCCCTCAGTTTGTATTTTTTGGATTGTGGGGAGCATGTACGCAGTGCCACGAGGTGGGAAATCTAAATTCAAAGAGGGTTTTAGTGACACAAGCGCCCAAGTGTTGGCACCAGTGCTCAGTTTCTATAAATGCTCCCAGAGGTTCCCCTCTAGCCACACTTTATATTTTAATTTTTTTTTTCCTGGGTACACCATCTAATTTTATTATTCTTTCTGTCAGCTCTTTTGACAAACCTGTGAGAAGGATAATTTATTTAGCCATTTTTTTGGGAGCGATTATCTCTAGCAGAAAGCCACCAACTAAAAATTAGTGGTGTAGCACACACCTAGGCAAAAGAATGAGACTTTCTTGCTTTCCTTCTTTCTCTTTTCTTTTTTCTTTTGAAGCATCCATTTATTGAAAAATAGCATTGCCGGTCAGCTGAAATTATTTGTGTTGAACTCAACAAAAAAGATGACAACAGAAAGTAGCAATTTGAAAAAAATCAAACCACTTTTTTGTACATTTTTGAAATTAGATGCTTTGACTTCTGCTTTTTGGAGTGATATTTGGAGCCAAAATGAAACTAATGTTAACTTTAAAAAAATGCTCTTTGGAGCTTCCCCATTGAATCTTTTCCCCCCACCCCCAGATTTTCTCCTTGCTTTAAATGTTGTTTAGGAAGAAATAGGCTTGTTTGTCTTGAGCTGGCTCAGGATGATCCCACCTCCCTGACCAAAAGGAAATAAATCCATGGATCACATGGTTATTAACTGGTTGAAGCCCCCATGAACAAAAGAAACAAAGCAGAGGGAGAGCTGCCAAGCATTTGACACTTTCATTCTGGCAAATATTTGCTTTTTTCATTTGTTCTGCTGTGGGAAAATGTTCCTTGCATGTGTAACCATGAGCATGGACTTAAATCCCTTGGGCTTCTCCCCTTGCAGGTGGGTCAGGCTGTCTCCCCTGAGGCGGGGATGTACCTGCAGAGCTGTGGGTGAGGAGCAGCTGGGAGAATCCTCCTCCTCCATCCCTGTGTTCCTGGGAGCCGTGTCCATCCTCAGGGATGCGGGATGTGCCCGCGAAGCGTGACTTGGATTTCCACTGCTGTGAAAATGGAGAATAAACCACCAGTGCAATCCAGGAGAAACAGGAAGGAAAGTGACATCTGAGCAGTCCCCACGCTGTCCTCCTCTGCCTGAAATAACTCCTGTAGCGGAGCACGGCCTGGAGGTGTCTTGGATCCTTTTGGGCATCCAAGGGACGCTGAAAAACTGGATGCTGCTGGATGAAGAGCATCTGAGGGGCAGTGACACATGGCTTGAGCTGCAGGATGGGCTCCCAGCAACCTGGATTTTGAAGGAGCCCCCTCCCTGCTCACTGCACAGCAATAGCTCCCGCTAGCACGTCCCAGGAGCAGCAAAATGGCTCAGGCTTGTGTGGAAATGGAAGGATGAAGTGAGAATTCATTTTTCCTCGCTTTCCCAACCAGGAGATTCATGAGGTGGCTGGGTGAGTCTAAGGGAACTTGCAGTCTTTTCATCATGTTGATGGGTGGATGGATGGTGTGGCTTGGAGTACGTTTAAGGCTTTAATTAAATCAGGGCTGCACTCTCTGCAACAGTTCCCTGCTGCTTTAGGGGAATCATTCCCATCCCCTTCAGACCTTGTGAGGTGGGATGACCCTGGCTGGATGCCATGTGCCCAACAAAGCTGCTCCTTCACTCCCCTCCTCAGCTGGATGGGGGAGAGAAAATGTAATGGAAGGCTTGAGATCAGGACAGGGAAGGATCACTCTGGAATTACTATCATGAAATGGTCTCAGCTTGGGGAAATGAATTTCATTTATTGACACTCAAATCGGAGTAGGGTAATGAGAAATACACTCCAAATCTTAAAAACATCTTGCCCCCACCCCTCCTTTCTAGTCAGGCTTAGTTTCACTCCTGAATTTTCTCCCTGCTCCTGTCCAGCAGTGCAGGGGATGAGGAAAGGGGTTGGGGTCAGTTTGTCACACCTTTATTGCTATCTATTGTGTCTACCATTTCTTCCTCCTCATCCTTCCCCTGCTGCAAGCGGGCTCCTTCCCTTAGGAGTCCATCCTCCATGGAATATTCCAAAGGGAGTCCTTCCCACAGTTCTTCACCAGCACAGGGTGATCCCTTTGGATCACGGCCTCCTTCAGGCATCCCCTTCCTCCACAGACTGCAGGTGGATCCCTGCTCCTCCCTGGCCTTCCATGGGCTGCAGGGAGCACTCTGCCTCACCATGGGCTGCAGCAGCTCTGTTGGATCCAGGAGAAGCTTCTGGCAGCTTCACAGGAGCCACTCCTGGAGCCCCCCACTAACAAAACCCAGCCCTACCAGCCCAATATACCTTGAATCATTGCTTGGTATTAATTTTTCAGCCTAAAACAAGCTCTGGAGACCTGTTATTTTAGAGATTAAAGTTCTAGCGTAAACAAACTCATATGCATGTTGTTTTCGCACGGGAGATGTTTTTAGTATCGTATTTAATGTTTCAAACAAAGCCATTGCTTGTGGTGTTTTGCAGCCTGGATGCCTTTGAAAGGGTAGATATGGACCCTGTTTGATGTTGAGCTATTTGGGGCTTTTTATTTGCATTTTGTGGTTCTTATCTTGTAAACAAAGACTCCTTTCTGTGTCTGTAGATCAGGATGTCACCCACAAAGCTCTGTGGAAATGGGAGATGGCTCCAGAGGTGCTAGACACAAGTTCAGGGGCAAATGGAAATAAGGGATGTAGAACATTTTCACTTTGAGGTTTGGCTCATCCTAGCAGAGACTGGAGGCAACTTGTGTTTTTCCCATGCACCTTCTATTTATTTATTTTTAAATTTTTTTTTAAAGCAATCCCAGACTGGCAGAGTGGGGAGATGAATTTGCTGGAAAATTGCAAATACCTCCCCAAAATTCAATAGTTGCTCTAGGTGCATGGTCACAGTGCCAGGGGCCAGGGAAACAAATCCCACCTGCAGAACTTTAGCTCTCTGTCAGAGGGCAGGGAGAAGAGGGAGAGAGCTGTGTGGAGATGGTCACTCGTTGGCTCAGGGGATGAGCATCCATCCCTTTGAGCTGCAGGTCAGGTTGTTAGGGGAGGGCTCTCAGTTTCTTGCAGGCTCCCCACGATGTGAGCCATTGGAAAACTTGGGCCTGAGGGAGCTTAGGAGGCTTCCTGCTGGAGAGGAAAACCCAACAGGAGTAGTGGCAGGCTCTGAGGGTGCTGCTGCACCAGCCTTGTGCCACCACACAGGGTCATGAGCAGCCCTGGGTGGCCTCTGGTCCTGAGCCCTTGAGTGTCACTGCCCCTCAAAGGCAAAACCCACTTCCAAAGCCATCCCAGCACGGTTCAGTGCTGTTTTGTGTCCCTTTGCCATCCAGAGCAGCATCTCAGATGGGAGGGTGCAGGAATGAATCAGGCAGTCGCTGCTGCTGCTGCTGAGTGTGAGCAAGTTGTTCTGATGTACTTATCTCTTGTTTCTGTAAAGGTTATAAAAGTAAATAATCTTGCTCTAACACAGTGTCCTTGCAGTCCCTGTGTAGCTCCGTGGATAACTCTTCCTAAGGCTGACTTGTGGTGATTAATACTCTACAGAGGGAAATTATTTTTTTTAAAAAGAAGGCAGCAGAGAGGTAAAGCTTGAAGATGCTTGTTCCCTTCATGTCCCCTGTGCTTGAGGCTGATTAGCTTTTGTTTCCTCCTCCAGCATGAGGGAACTGGTGGAATGTGTTCCCTCCTGCCCTGCAGTGTTGATCCCTGGCACTGTGAGGATTAGCAGTGGTCAAAAGCATCAGGAGGTGACCTTGCTCTGCCATAAGATCCCTCCCTTGTGGGCCTGAGCTGCCCAGGGAAAGCTGGCAGCACCCTGTGGACCGGGTAAGCAACGTCAAGCTTCTTTCTGTATGCTGGGGAGTCTGGAGAGGGGATGTGAGCTGGGCAGGAGAGAGGCTGGAGTGTCTCTCCCCTCCCTTCCTGGCACTTGTGCTGTGCTGAGTTCATGCTGATGCCAGTCCTGTCTCTGTAATGGGTTTTTTAGCACTCTTCAGAGACCTGTGCCGGGTGGGGCTGTAGCCAAGGGCTGGGAGACCACTGGGAAGTAGGTTGGTACTGCCCAAGGTTTCCTTCAACAGTGTGGCAGGGGACCAAGTACACGTAACCCAGCAGCCAGGCTTGCACCTGCTTGAAACATTGAGATTAATGAAAACTGCCCCTTTTCCCTGAATATTCTCAGTATTGCACCCCTCTCATCCATCCCATATGCTTGAATTATCTTGCCTGGGATTACAGTTCTGCATTCCCTCATTTTCCAGAAATGTTTTGTCTTTGTGGAGCACAAATGTTGCCCTGAGCCATCCAGCTCTGTGTGCTCCCCACAGACCTGGCTTCTCCAAAACTTTCCACTTAGTGCCCAAACCTCTTTTGACCTTCGAAGGCTTTGGCTTGGGAGGGAAATTCTTCTACTCCAGGAAGGGATGCTGCAAAATAAATCCCACCATGGGCAAAGGAGAGGCATCTAATCTTCCTGCTCCCTAGATTTAGCTGTGCCATTAGCCTGGACCCTGCACATAAAGCTAATTTTATAATTTGTAAACGTAGCTGAGTGGGTTTTATAGAGGAATGTCGGGAAGTGATGAAATACCTTCAATAGATTTATAAAGAAGTTTAATGCATAAAGCTCTCTGCCTCCCCCTTCTGCCCCCCTCCTTCTGTCTTGGAGTTGCACACAACAGAAAACATGGCCATGGGAAGGGCTTTGTGGCCAGCACTCAAGCCTTTAATTTTGCTTTTACAAGACAGTTTTATAACATCAAGAAGAATGGAAAAGCTGCAAGGCATGCACACTCAAGACGCTGCACTCCTGGAAAGTTCTGGATGGGCTCCAGGCAATGTTTGGTGGCTAAGAAAGATGAAGGTCTTGGAAAGAAGAGGAAATAATCAGCCAAGCCCTCATCCTGCAATATTCCTGTTTCTGTGAGCTGGGAATGCCATTGGAGCATGGGAAGGACAGAAAAAATGCGTTCCTGCAACGTCACGTGTCTGAGGGTGAGTTCTGACTGCATCAATAGCAGCTTCTTCTGTTCCACCCCACTGAATTTTCCTGATGTAATGAAAATGAGCCATCCCATGATCTGCAAGACTCAAAAACCTGCTTTTTGCTGCTGCTTGGGCTCTGTGTGGAGTTCCTGTGTGGATTTCTCCTGGTAGGAATTCCTCTGAATCAGTAAAATATTTCCCTTTCCTGCTTTCACTGGGGAGGAGATACTTGTGGTGCCCAGTGAGTATCACTGTGAATCTCTTCTGGGTTGGTTTTTTTTTTTGGATGGAGTAAAAATGGACTGACAGGTTCAGAAGTGATTAGTGAAGGGGAGATGGATGCTCAATGACAGTGTATTCCCTGTTTTCCTCAGGAAACCAGGCCAGCAAGTGGGATGTGCCACAAAACCTCTGTAGCACAAGCGCCTGCCTCAAACAGCCCCAACCTCATAGGAGGGTTTTGCATGGTCAGGAAAGGGGTTTTGGACCCAGAGATCTGGATTAACAAGATAACAGATGATCAGCTGATACTCAGCATTCACAGAGCAGCCTTAACACAACCAGCACCAGCCCCATGCTCCCCCTCTTTATCACCCAAGGGCTGAGCAAACCCAAGGCCAGCATCCTCCCATAGGTCTGTCCTGAGAACTACCAGAAGATCTGGAGGAGAAGGCTCCTCCCAGGCCACTTTGCCCAGCTCTGGCTCAGCAGCTTTGCAGATTAATCTCTGCTTTAAGACCTTACACACATGAGAAGTGTTGGAGGGAGGAAGGATCTCCTGGATGTATTTTTCCACTCCATCTCTTTGGTTTTTATGTTCCTAGTTGTGTTTTAACGATTCGCAGCTTGGACTCTTTCCTGATTTTTCTTCTCTTTTTTATTTGTTTCTTTTTTTTTCCCCTCTCTCTCTATTGAACACTGATGGAAAAGGAGAGTGCTTTCCTCCTGCCTACTTAAATCTTTGGCTGAGTCTCATGGAAAAACAGTCACACTTACTGCAGCTCCCAAAGCCTTCAAATCATCAGAGGAGAGGGGAGGAGGGAGCTGCAGAGGGAAGAAAATAATTTGTATAGGCGTAGAGTGAAGAATCACCTTCCTTTAAACTCGTGATCTGTCTCTGTTCCTACAGATTGCTGTCTCTGATCTTTTTTTACTCTGCCCAATATCTCCTTTCTATTATCTTTCCTCTGCCTTTTCTGTGATGTGTCTGTGCTGTGTCTCTTTTTGCTGGGATGTCTTGCTCCCAGGAGAGTTTGAATAAGAACGCTGGGACTTGAAGATCCAGGTTATTGACAAGAAATCATTGCTAAAACCCTTTAATGCCTCTTCTGTAATTGATACAGGGATGGGCAGGGGGGAGTTTCCTGTAGACACAGGGCTTCTCCCCCCCTCCAAATGTCTTTAAAAGCTCTGAGTGTGGTGTCCTACAGCCATTTCCTAATGGGTTAAAGCATCCTGGTGCCAGATGCTTTGGGGTCTGTAAATATTGCCCTGTTTGCAGATGGATACACTTGCAGGGAAGCAGATTGAGCCTGAAATACTGAGCAGCAGAAGAGCCCAGAGTGCTTGCTCTCAGCTGAGCATCATCCTGTGTGTAATTTTGGGGGCCCCCTTTAAGCTACCAAGATATTTGGTTGTCCTTGCACAGCTATTGTGGCACAGTTAAGCTGGGGAGAGAGAACAAGAGGTGCTGTGAGTGGGGCTGAAAACACCCAAACCTCTTATCCCAGCCACTGTGGGCAAAAATAGCCTGGCTGGGATGAGGGCACTTTTGTGGTGTCCATAAGAGGGGAGGGATGAGGGTCCAGTGGGGTGAGACTTGGCAAAACCCCCATTTCTTGTACCAAGTCTATCTTCTGACCATCTCCCTTGTTTTTTTCTTCTTTTTGCTGGCATGTGTTGCTAGGAGATAGAAAGCACAGTCCTTTTTGAAGCATCTTCAGCTGCCTTCTACCTTCCTGGAGAGCTTCAGCTTTGTTCAGTGTCCCTTCTCTCGGACTCATCCGTTTCATCTTTCTCCCCTCGCCCCCACAAACCAGTCAGGAAGGATTTGCCACATCCGTGCTTGTTTCAAACACTGCTGTGAGCTCGCTCCCCAAATCCTCTTCTTTTAACTAGCACAGGATTCTGCATCAAGCACCTGTCTGTGAACTTAACTCCTGTTCCAGATGTTCCTCCCCAAGGATGGAGGAGCCAGGACTAAGGGAAAGAATCCCCTCTGGCATGAGGGCAACTCCTTCTGCATGCAGATGTACACAGGCAGCTCCCTCCGTCTCCTTGGTCAGGACTTTCCCCTTGGGATGTGCAACAGCTTCTCACCCCTCTGCAGGCATTTCTCTGCTCTGTGGGCGTTGCTTGGGCTTCAGCTTCCTATGAAAACTTGCTGGTTTAGGGGTTTCCCTTACACAGTTCAAAATAAAAAGGGAGGTGAAGGATGTTGCAGAGGCCCAGGTCAGGGATGAGAAGTGGGTTGGGGCATTGGCCCCAGTTTTGAGCTCTAAATTACTCTGTGCGCCTTTAAGAAAAAGAAACCAAAATCAAACAAAATGCATGAAAAAAGAGAAACCTGCTCTTAGTCTTCCAGCTTATTCCCAGGACTGCAGACGTGGAGCAGGTGGGCACTGAGGGCAGCAAAATGTTTAGTGATCGCTGAGCGAGGAAGTGACATTTTCCAGCTTGCCTAAGGATGCAAGAAAAATGCATCTGTGTCTGCAGCAGCCCCATGAGCTGGTGCTGACCTATTTACGTGCCCAATTATGCACACAGGCAGATGCCCTCTTCCCACCTCGGAGCAAGGGGCTGAGCCAGGACAAAAAATTGCCAGCGTGGAGTTTTTCCTGAGAACCAACCCCCCCCAGATCCTGGGATGTCAGCAGAGGGCTCTGCAGCAGCTCAGGGTGTTGGAGTGATGTGTTTAGATGAGATCTTGTTTATTTTCCTTTGGAGTGAGGGATGCAGCTGGTTTGGAGGGAGCAATGAAATATCTAGCCAGTCTTTCCCTCTCTGCATCCATTAATGCCCACTGAGCCAGGGGCTCCCCCACTACGGTGCCTCTGGTACCCCTCCAGTGCTCTCTCTTCCTCCCTCCCACTCTGATTTTCCATTTCCCATATTTCATTTCTGTTTTGGCCAGTGGCAGTGACTGCTTCACACATTCATCACGCTGTGGGTGTCACAGTGTCGTGGTTGGTGCCTTTGTTCAAGCTCCAAAAACCTTAAACCACCAAGCCCCTGACCATTGTTAACTGGCCTTTAAAAGTGAGATTGCAGGAGAATTTTCCATGGGAAGTGGTGAAGTTTTTAGTGATTTCTTACTCACCCCCTTTGCAGCCTCACTGTAAGATTTGATTTCAGCATTATGGGCATTGAGCTGGGAGTGCTAACAATATGGAAATGAAAACTAAGGATCGATCTCAAGAGCTAAACTGAGCTTTGTGAGTTAGAAAGAGACTTTTCTGGGAACTTTTTCATTTGGGTCAGGCTGTGCAAGCATTAACTCAGGATGGCTGGAGGTTTCATCATCAAGCAGTCCTTTTCCTCTATCACACTTGGGCAGCATCAGCTGTTTGAGCTTTAATTCCACCTGTGCTTCCTATGTGGAAAGGGGAGAGCTCACTGGAGGAGGGACAACAATAAGAAATAATTTGTTCTGGAAGGAAGGGCTTGTCCTACCTGGCTCCCCAGCTGTGGTGCAACACAACCCTTGTCAAAAATGTGACGCCTCCTCCTGCCTGCTTAATTGCTCACATTGAGCTGGAACAAGACAAACCCTACACCCAGGGATGCTGTCACCCTTCCATCCCACTTTCCTGCTCTGGATAACAAGGGAAATCAATCATGCTGCCCTGGGGCTGGCCATCCATCTCCTTCCTCATCAATGGCCAGGGGAAGCCTGGCCAACTCTGTCCCCTGTGAGCTCCTTGCAGAAGGGCACAGGTTGTAGGAATTGCCATGCTGCAATTAAAAGTTAATATTTCGACAGTGCTGGGTGCTTTGCTGTTGCTCTCTTGGTATTAATGATCTTAAAAATCCTCCCTTAGCTGGGAGGCTCTAAATCTGCCTGTTTCTACCTGGGAGAGCCTTTTACAAGACCTTATTGAGTCCTCTGCAGTGGGCACTTCTCTCTTTGAGCAGAAACTGTTGGCACAGAAAACCCCCAACAGCCCAGAGGTGTAAAATCACAAATGAAATGAGTTGTGTTGGAGGATTCTGGCCACTTGCTTAATTTTTATCACCCAATTTCTGCGAATCCCCCGTGGAGGTGCTTGAAAAGGACATATTTCCCCTTCTCTTTTCTCACTAGTTTTGTCATTCTGACAAATGGTTGATGTGTTGGGTGAGTTTCTAACGCTGCTGGAAATGGTTGTGGCTTTCGTGTTTTCCAGCCAGCACCGTGATTTCCACAAAGAAATGAGAGTGAGAGGCTGTGGGTAAGTGTTCCTCTGGCTCTATTGCACCCACCACTACAAATAACACCTGCCTATTTTACATCTCGACAGCAGCTTTCCTTATTTATTGAAAAGCTGGGGATTCTTGGAGGATGTTTCCATTTTTCTCCGCTATTTCTGGTGGTTGCGCTACAGCAAATTGGTCTCCAGCTGCAACTTTGCTCCTCAGTTTTGGCTGCAGGAAGCCTGTCTTGCTTGCTGGGTGATCAAAAATCATCCCAGGAAACGGTGTCCAGGCCTGCAAGGAGCACTCTGGGGATACAGTGAGGAAATTTGCTCAGCAGGGATGTGGTGGCACGCGGGGGCAATCCTGTGTTCCTCTGCTCTGCCACCTGGAGCCCTGGCACCTCTCCTGGGTTAATAGCCATGGAAACAGTGTTGTAGCCCTTCACCTCCACTTTTGGTGGTGCCAGGGACAGCTTTTGCTGGTTGATGTCCAGAGGAGGCTGAGAAGCATGAGAAGTTTGGGATTCTGTGTGGAGTTGTTGAGCCAGAGAGCTGGTCTGGGTCACTGGTGAGAAGGTGCTTACATGAGGCAGGAAACACAGCCTTTACCAGCTACAAAGACACCACTCCGAGTTTCTGACAGGATTCTGAGTCCTCTGTGCCTCTGCTTCTCTGAAGATGTCACATCCAGACACAAAGCCCCTCATGGAAAGAGGATGGTGATGCCCTCACAGCCTGATTTGTGCTGTACTCTGGGTGAACCACAGAAGGTTGGAAAGGACCTCAAAGATTGTCAAGTCCTCAGGCTGTATTTATTAATCTTTCCACTCTTATTGAAGGAAATGCCATCTTCTAGCTAGAAAATGAGAAATATCAGGGGCATGAAAGATCTGATGTTATTGGCATTGTTTGACATACATCTAAACAAAAAAGAGTTGTAGAATATCCTTGGAAGGGACGCTCAAGGATCAGCAAAGTCCAGCTTCTAACCCCACACAGGATCACCCCATCTTGCCACTTTTTTGTGGTTTTTAGTTCTTAGGAAGTCCATGAGCACTTCCCCCAGTGAAACAGCAATATTTACATCCCGTGGAGTTCTCTTTTCCTGAGAAAAGCAGGAGTGAAAACTCCTATTGTCATCCCCTGCCCTGGCCACAGCTTTCTCCTTTTGCAATATGAGCTGCTGTCGAGCACCAAATAGGATAATATTTAATCCAAGGGACATCGTATGCTTTCCCAAAGTGCTGTAGCATAATTGGAAAAAGAAGAACGAGTCCAGGATCACAGCGAGACAACTCAGCCGAAATGTAAACTGAACACATTGCAAAGCACTCCAGGACCTGCTCGTGCTCCACAGCACTATTTACGATCCTTAACTGATCCAGAATAGCTGACAGGATAAAAGAGGAGCCTGTCTCTGTTCCTTTGCAATTAGGCACTGGGCTCCCAAGCATCTGTTTTCCAGGGGTGATTGTGTGCCTCGTGTTTTCCTCTGAGGGATGCTGGAGCCAGCCTGGAGAGCAGGGCTGGGAAAGGGCTGCTAACACGATAAAAGAAACGATGCTGGTGCGTTCAGAGGGGAGACGAGGGAAGCCTGGCTTAATTAAATTAGCAGAATGGAAGCTGAGGAAGATAGCTGCCTATAAATACACTGGCGGAAGATGGGGAGGGCAGAGCAGCACTGAAGGAGAACTATTTATGCCCGAGGATAGTGTTGGCACAAGAACAGATGTACGTAAACTGGCCCAGAATAAATTCGGCCTGGAAATCGGAAGATCGTTTCTGACAATTAGAGAGCAATCGGACTATGGACCAGCCTTCCTGTGGGAATAGAGGGGGATAAAACCCTTCCTGCTTTTAGCAGGAGGGCTGGATCCGATGACCCAGGGATGCTGTGCAGCCCAACTCTTCTCTTTCTCCTTTCCTTATTTTCCTGTGATTTCTGCCTCAGCCTCCGATTTATGCCAATTCTCATCACGTCCCACCCTCCTTTCTGTCTCCTGATATGGATCTCACTTGCTGGCTTTGCTCCCTCCTGATGCAGGTGGCTTTCTTCTAACAGTAATAAATTCCCCACATGGTCAGGAGCCTGCAGCATTCTTGGTGCTTTTTATTTTTTTTTATTTATTTTTTACTTTTTTAAATCTCTGTGCCCAATCCCTCTTTGTCCGTTCGTCCTTCTTGCATGGAGGGGTCCAGACGGGGGACAGTTGGTGTCTTCCAACCAAGGAGTCTCTGCCAAGCCCCACACAGGTAAAAGACTCCTTGGAGGGGACTGATATTTCCTCTTTGGGGTAAATAGGCACCAAATGGCAGTGAGAGCCTATTTCCAGCCTTTGCATCACATGGCCCTGAAAATAATTTGTCCCAGTGCTGGAGAAGGGCTTTGGGAAAATCCGGAGTGTCAGGAGCCACGGATGCTGACAGCAGTAATTTGCAGTCTAACTCTCTGGGAGTTGTCCCATTTGCACAGTTCTTTCTGAGAGATATCCCATTTGGACAACTCTTTCTAGGACTGGGAAATGAGAGACGCTTCAGAATAACTTCATTGGCTTTTTGGAGTGCCCTTTCTCAGGTTTCCCTCAAACTGTTGTGAAGGGATGGGGCAGGGATGTGGCTGAGCTCTCCTTGTCTGCTTCCAGGAGGGCATCAGCGATGCTGTTGGCTCGTGAGATTGGATGTTTATGTCTGGTTTAGGTGCAGCAATAGCTCAACATTTAGGTTGACTTTTTGCTAAAAATACGGGCAGCGGATGGAGGTGAGCGGGTGTGAGGAAGAAAAGGGATTCCCCTGCTTGCAGGTTGTACCCATTCCTCTAAGCTGGAGCTTTTCTTCATTTATTACCATAATGAAGCCCCATGAAACTTCCCAAAAGGCTGGAGGCCTTGCAAGGAGAAGCGTAAGACCAAATTCTTTCTGCAACCGAATCATTATGTTGAATCCCAAGAGTGCCGGAGAAAAAAGAGAAAAATTAGAAGTCTTTGTCGGGTATTATGTCAGCTTTCTGGATTATCAAAGGAAATCTTTTCAGCAAGGCAGTTGAAATACTGGGTTTTCAGGGGAATTAAACGCCAGCCTGTGTGTTTTGGGTGCCTAATTCCTCTAAGGCCTTTAAAAACTCCTGTCTTCATTCACATTCTCTGAGTGTCATGGCTTAACCAGCCCGAGCCGCGTGCGTGCTCCATCCGATATCCAGACAATTCCTCTTGATGAGGGAGCAGGGTTGGTGCTGCTGCTGTTCTGCACGCACACAGCTCTGCCAAAGGACTGGCAAGTGCATCTGTTTGAACTTTTCTCTGCCTGCAGTTAATTGCAATTATGTATTTAGTTATCAGGATCAATCGGGAAGTTGGGGAGCGAGGGATGTGGGAGGTAAACACCCTTTGCTGTGATGCTTCACCTCATTTCCTCACTTACTGCTTCACAGCTCAAACACTTGTGTTTCTAATCCCCTTAATGCCCATTTTTTGCTAAACTCTGTCCTTATTGCGGGTTTGAGATTCATTCTTATCAGTCCTTCTTTTCGTAAAGCAAAATAGAACAGATATCAGATCAGAATGCATTAAAATAACCATCCTAAACAATGCAACCAACCAAACTAATTTAGTAAAGCAACAGTTTGCATGCATCAAGGTTTTTTACTCCCTTAATGCTGTGTAATTGGGCAGCAGGTAAATTTGAATAAATCCTTTATGGAAGGATAAAAAAATGGGGAATTTCTCAGCAGAAATGGATGGGTCACTGAGGAAGGACGGTGAGGGACCCCAGCTGAGAGGAGCCAGCATCAGGGAGGGATGAGGGCTGTGTGGGACAAATCCCAGCAGTGGGGTGAGGGATGTTGTGGGCACAGCCCTGGGTGGGACTGTTCAAACTTCTCTTTGATGCTGCAAGACCTTGAAGGGGGTGAATTGGGAAGAATTTAATTTGCAAAATTCTGCCTGCTCTTTCCAGCTCCTTGCCACCCCCATGGGACCACAGGATATGGCCCCGAGGCAGCTTTTTCATTGTCACAGTCATATTTATTCTGATCCCAACCAGGTCAAACCTTATAAGCCAAGTACAAGGCAGTTGGCTGTGCCTTGTTTTCCCCCCAGATTAAGCCCTTCGCATCATGCATCTGTAGAATGACTTCAAAGCACTGAATATCCCATTTTCTTCCTCAATTCCTGCCTTTGTTGGTTTGGGTTCTAAGGCAGTGAAAGGAATATTGAAATTCTCATGCCTTCTCTTTATTTATTTAGCATTACCTTGGCTCTGCTCTGTTGGGGTGCTTCAGCATTAAGATTTTACCAGCCCAGCTCTGCTGTGCCAGACATGGGAGAGTTTTCCCTGGGTGCAGGTGGAGAGTAAATCCATAATTCTGTGGTAACTCAAACCCAGAGGCAATGCTGTGCTCGACTCCAGCTGCTCTTCTCCTCTTCCCACTGCCCTTGTCCTGCTGCATGGCTTCTGGGATGCTGTCCTAGACACTTTTTTTGGGGGAATACGTTAGATGAGATGGAAAACCCGACTGAGTTCCTTGCTGGAGCTGCATTCCTTCGTGCCTCTCTGGTGTATCTATCTGGTAGCATAAAGGAAAATGTCAGTAGTTTTCAGCCTAATCCCTACTGAAACATTGGGCTCCTTGTCCTGACGGCCAGCAGCAGTCTAGGGAGATGCCAAGACAGTTTAGGTGTTGGCCAGGGCTGTGGAAAGTGGTGATCCTGGCTGATCAATTTGCCTTGCAGGTGCTGCAAAGCTGCTGCCACTTCACCCCAGGACGTGGCCAGAACGTGGGGCTTTTTCCTGTGGTTTTTAGCCCATTGCAGGGGCAATGCCCTCTGTCCCTCTTCAGTAATGATGATGGACTCTTGGCTGTGCTCTTGGAGGCAGGGGTCTCTCTGTGCCAGCACTGCCAGCCCAGCAGCCTCTCTACGTGAGGATAGAGCTAGGCAGACCCAGGTGAGAGGGAAAAGAGAGGATGAGGATGGAGGAATGGCAGCTGGAGCTTGCCCTCCGTTTGCTGACATCTTTATCAGCAGCTCCTTCAAACCTGGGCTGGCATCCACTGCGGCTGGCACGGTCCTGGCAGAGGGGCCAGGCTTGTCCCTCCTGCAGTCATCCCTGTGACCCGCCACCGTGGCGTGCTTCCAGGAGAGTCATCAGCTACTAAAAATAACTGGGGAATAGCTGATGGTGTGGCTTCTCTCTGTGTGTTAGTGGAATTAGCCAGGAGGCTGATCCAGCCAGGACTGCGGTCGGCCGCTCCCCTGTCCTGCTGCTCTCCCGAGCAGGACGTGGAGGTCACGGCGCCTTGGCTTTGCTCCACGGCCTCACTGCTGCACTTGCTGGGCTGTCACAGCCTGTTTTTCTCCTCTGCTGTGAGTCCAGGCATTGACAGGGAAGCCAGCTCATCCAGCAATGCTTGTGTTCCTTGCCTCTTTGGTGTCAAATCTTTGGCACAGCTTGGCTTGAGTCTCCGGATGAGTAGAGGTTATGGGTGTAACTTCACATCAGAGGGAACAAACTCTTCCAGCTCTGTCTCACCCTCGAGTGGGAGTGTGGAGCTGGTGTTCAGTATCTTCAATCCAAAGCACAGCCCTCTGATGCTGGATGCCAACAGCCTTAACTTTCTCCTACAGGAAAAAACCTGAATTCTGGAGTGGGAAATGCAAGAGATTGCTGTGTGTGCTGCAGTGGTCCTGTGTCCATCTCGTGACCAGAGAACTGGGCTTGCAAATTGCTTTGCTGCATTTTTCCCTTCCCAGGTCTTTGTTGCTTGTTATAATTCAGGACTTTGCTGTCTTCAGTGGCCTTTCCTGCAAGATGGTGCCAAGTGACACAGGTCTCTGAGGAGGACTTGGCCCCTGCTGATTCAGCTGGGCTTGTCTGGTGGGGAGGAGTGAAGGCCACAGCTGCCTTTGGGTCAGACATACCTAAAACAAAGCCTTGGGTGCCCAGGGCACTCCATGGCAGGAACAAAAGGAGGTCTGGGCACCTTTCTGTGTTAAACAGCTGTTTTATTCTGGTCCCTGGCTGTGCTCCGTGACCTTGTGTGTGGGTTGCAAATAGAGAGATGCCCTTCTTAGCACAGCACGTCAGGTCTTTAATCAGGGACCTCAGTGTCCATAACCTTTATTGTAATAGCTCTCTGCAGTCACTGCTAAACATATTCAGCCCTGGGAGCAAATGATGGAGGAAGCATCTCCATCCCTGCTTGTGGAAAAGGGCTTTTCCCTACATCCCACCAGCTGCATGCTCAGGGTTGCTCTGTTAGCTAGGCCCTCCTCATCCTCATGGATGTGTGAATTCCTCTGGATGGGAATGCCGAGTGCCCTGGCAGAGCAAACCAGGTTCAAGGGCTGGTCAAACGCTGCAAATTCGCCTGCGCTGAAGCTCTGCTGTTCTGCTCTGGACTTCTCCCTGCTTTTAATTCCGCCGTTGTATTTGTGCCTCTTACCCTCTAATTATAGGTGCTATGTTTCTCAGCTTTCCTTTCTGGGAAACGTGTCTGCGTGTGTGACTGGAGCTGCGCCTCCTCCGTGCCCGCCTCCGGGAGGAAGAGGGATGCCATCCCTTCGCCTTTTCCCTCCTCTTGCAGTCGCAGAAAGTGTGGAGTTCACGGAGGGGGCAGCAAGCGGGATTCAAGGAGAGATTGCTGTCTACTGCCCTCTCTAACTGCAGTTGCCTCTTTTCTTATTTATAAGCGAAAGCAAACAGGTGCTAAAAGCTTTTCCTCCCCCATCCTTCTTGCGTGGCACAGTCAGACTCTCTCCCGAGACGTCTCCTCGTAATGTGCTCTCTCCCCCCAAAGCTACTTCTGCATTTCTTGGCATCTCTGCAAGGACTTGATTTATCTGTTTATCTTCCCATCTCCCCTTCTTCATTACAGCTGGGGTTTGGGGCTTGGCAGGAATGAGTGGAGTCATCCTTGAGCTCTCTGCAGGTGAGGTGAGGGTTGGAGATTCCCGTACTCACTTTGGATATTGGGTTTTTTCCCCATGGGGTGTTATCTGGTATCTGTGCCCAGAGTCCTGCTTTGGATTTGTTAAAGCCTAATTCTTCCCAAAGTTAGCAGCTGTGAATCTCAGTGGTCTTAGTTCATTCCTTCATCCCAGCTGTGTGTGTGGATCCTACAAGTATCGATCCACTGCTTTGGAATCAGGTTTGTGTGTGATTCCTTAACTTTTCTGCTCCAGAATCACCCAGGAAGCTTCATAAATTCCTTCATCCTCTAATTCTGGCTGTTGCTGGTGCATTTTTAAGCAGGCAGCTTGTAGATGTGCTCGCTGGAAAAGTCTACTTTGTGGTAAAGCAAAACCTCATCATTGCTGCTGTCACTGGAGAAAAATGCATTCATTATTATTATTCTTATTATTATTTTTAGGAAAGATGCGATCTCACCTCATGCATAAAATTAGTTTAATGGAACAGCAGGAATGGGAGGGAATATTGGCATTCCTGTGCTTGTCTGGGGAGTGAGTGAACAATTTCTTTGCTCCCTCTCAGGCCCTGGATGAATGATATGTCATTGGAGCCACAGTTTTAGCTGAAGTGTGTCCGTGAAGGCAGCAGGGAACCAAAAAACAGGTTTTAAAAATTACTCAAACAAAGAAAAACGAATTAGTGAGCTTCTAAGCATTGTCCTCAAGCAGCCAGTGAGGCTGAGAGCTGAGGCTGACTTAGGGAGGGACAAACGCATTTGTGTCCTGTAAATCCTCAGATAAGGGGGTTACATCCCATCTTGAGTGGAGGGGGCAAGGGGCACCATGTCAGTAGGGTTGGGACATCAGGTCTTGCACATCCCAGGGTTTTCCCATGCCTCTCCTGAGGTTATTCCTGCTGCTTTTAGCTGCCCCAACGGATACAGGCAGCAGGCACTGTGTTGGTAGCTCAGTCAAAGTGCACTCGTGCTTGCCTGCCCCTCAAAAACTTCTTCTTTCACTTCACTCCCTGGGAATTGGAAAGGAGAGATGAGGATAAAAGTGATAATGTCATCTCAGGGCATCCGAACACCGCTGATGGCAGCGCGTGCAGGAGCTCTCGTCCCCTCCAGCAGTCCCACACGCCCTTGTCCTTCAGCTTATTTCCCCTCAGAACCCCAGGTTATCTCGGGGTGAGCTTTTTTTTCCACTGAAAATGAACTTCAATGAATATCTCCCTCTCTTGTGGAAGCAAGAAATTTGCAAAAATTTCAAGCCAGAAGCTCTCCTTTCCTCCGGAGAATCTTCCCTCTTTGTTTGGAGGAATATCCTGGTGAAAAAGCTGCTGAACACAGGGCTTGTCACAGCTTCTGGCCCTGGGATTTAGGTGGGACCAACCCTTCACTCAAAGATGAGAAAAGGAGCTGTCCCCTCCTTTCCTGGAGGGAGAGCTCCCTTCCTGCTGATTCCCGGCGTCTTTTCAAGCTTTGCTAAAACGGGTCCACTAGATTGAGGGGTTCTTTGAGTGAGAAGGATCAAAGGATAAGTTGGGAGGGGGAAAAATGTGTGGGAAAGAGGCAGTTGCAGGCAAACTCATCTAATTTCCATCAATAGGTGTGAGTCAAGCCTGGGGTTCTGCCTGTCTCCCAATTCTTTCCTTCCCTTGCAGTCTGCACCGGGTGTTTGCACTTTTTCCTCCTCCACCACTCTTCCCTCTTGGGCTGCAGGAGATAGACACTTTTTAAGATGCAAGGTGAGGGGTTTTTTTCAGCTCATCAAATGCTCTCTGGTGGCACCAGGGCTCTGAGAAAGCCTAAAAGACTTGGAGGCTGTGTGCAGTCTCATTCCCTTCGGGTGCCAACCCCCGGCATCCCTCCTCCAACAACTTTACTTCGTTGTGATGGCTTTCCTACATCTCCTCGCCCTCAGGCTCCTGCAGCTCCCTCAGCACCGCTCACTGCTTCTGACTCCACTCCCTGTCCTCCTTCCAAGCTGTCTTTGGGCCACCTCCACATCTACTTTACATTGCAGGGGACAAAATCTCCCTGCCGCCTGGAAGGAAGTGAAAGCACGGCCATGAAGGAGCTTCCTGTGCTCTGTGTGCGAAAATATCTGCCCTGCTACACGAAAAAAGATATAAAATCGCTTTTTAACCTGCTTGTCTTCCTTCTCCCCTTGGTCTTTGCTGAGATGATGGAAGCATTGATCCAGCTTGCTCTGACCCTGGCCAGCACAGCCACGTGCCACGCTGTCAGCGTTCAGATTGTCTCCAGAGCTCCTCTAAGCCAGGATCACAGGCCAGATTAAACTGGTAGAAAACCTTACAGCTTTTTGGGGGACATTTCTGGAGAGTACAGGGACTTATTAGTGACAGGGAATCTTGAGGAGAGCAGGCTTTGCTGGGAGATTTTATCTATTTTTATAGCTGGCACAGGTGGATTTTTCTGTGATAAAAGCTGTAAACACAGCAAAAGTCAGAATGCTCCTTCCTGGCTTGCAATAATCAGCTTCTAGCTCTGAACCAGCAGAATAACAGGACCCTACCCCAAAGTAACAGGACTTGCTGCAAGTATGGCAGAGGTCAGGCTCTGCTTGTAGGTGATAAGAGAGTTTAGCCTTGAACCAATTCCTTTGGAGGGAGCTGGGCAAAAAGAAGATGCTGCCCCTCAGGGGAGGAATTTGGAGTTAACCAGCTCCTTAATGCACATCAGAGAATCCACCTCCTCCAGTCTCTCATTTTTTGGAGGTTGTTTTCCTTCTTTTTCTTGTCCATGTTTCCTTGTCCATGGTTTCCGTGGTCCTACAAAGAAAGTGGACGTTGCTTTTTAATACCTTTCAATATTATCTGCCTGCTGTGGTTTTACTTGGCAGAAGCATTGTTGTTTTTTTGTTATCCATCCTTTAAACTGGTTTTGAGCAGGAAAACACTTCCCCCAAAGGTTACTTAGAGAGTTCTTGTCCAAATAGTGACAACGATGGCACTTGGGGGTTGTGCATCGATCCCAGAAGGCAAACAAACAGCCCCAGCTTAAATCCTACACCAACTATAAACCTTACGCCTTTTAATTGGGAAATTGATTTTAAATCCAAGCCTCTTGAAAAATCTAATTATTTTCCTTTTAAAAAAAACAAAATGAAAATAAGAAGAGTCTTTCTCTCCGTCATGCTCCACCAGGCGAAGGAAAGTGAGGAGGAAATAATTCTTGGCTGCATCTCTGCAGGGCGCCCTGGTGATAACCTGGATAATACAATCTGATTTTGGCCTTGAGTCTGTTCCCTTGGATTATCGCATTTCTTCAAGGACCAAAAGCTGTGCTGGTGATTCAGACCCAAAGGAGAATGTCTTTTTTAGTGGTAAGCTTTCAGGTTTTGTTTTTTTTTTAATTTTGTTTTTTTTTTTCCCCCAGCCATCAAAGGCCAGAGTGGAGGCTTTTTTCATGTGGCTGCTTTATAGAGAACAAGTTGTTGGCATTCTGACCAGAGCCCAGCTCTCCTTCCTTCCTTGCCAAGGAAGACCCCGCTTGTTGGGTTAAAAGGGAGAGAAAAGTGAAGGGAAAAGAGGTGAAAGAAAAGGCCACCTTTGGAGACAGTGTGCCTGCATCACCTGCCCTGAAAAGAAAGGTGGATTTGGAGAGGAGGATGTGTGTGGGTGTAAAATCTAAGTGGATCCATCAGGATCCATGCTGGATGTGAAGTCTGGATGTGTGGCCATTTCCCACACTCCTGTTTAAGTAGGGATCTGTTTGTGAGGGTGTGAGATCTGCTTTGTCCAACAGAAGGGCTGAAATCCCAACTCTCGTGTGCCCAAGTCCTTTCTGTTTTAATCTTTGTGATGAGGTTTTGTGGCTCTCACTGCAAGACTGCGTTCAGGAGCCTTCACTTGGGAGGTGAAACATTCTTGGCTTTTTTTTCTCCATGCTTTGGCATGGCTGCAGCTGGTTTTCCTCCAGGGAAGGGAAGGAGGTGTGCTGCCTTGTCTCTGCATCCACTTAAGGATGCAGGAGTCCACATCCCACATCTCTCCTGTTGCAGGGGGGGTTTCTTCCCCTCTCTGGTCCAGGTGAGGGCTTTCTCCTGGAAGCCTGGGTGCTGAGGGATGCTGGAGCAGAGGGATGCCAGCTGGCCTGCTTCCAGCAGCCTCCCTCCCTCCCTTCACAAGCACCCGCAGCCACCTCGGAGCCGGGTTTGTTTATAGAAACACTGTCAAGCAAAAAAGTCTTTCCAATAGCTCCGAGGAGAGGGACGTTTTCAGCTACTCAGTCACCCTCAAACTGTGAAGACGCGACATATCAGCTGCATAAAATTAATTTATTTAGTTAGGGGAGGCGTTAATTAAGAGATCTCATTTATTGTGTTTCTGCAGACAGCTCTCGAGGGCCTTTTGAATTGTCAGCTCTGGTGACAGCAAAAGCTAATGGTGTCATGAATCAGCGGTGGCAGGATTCATGCCGAGGGAGGAAGTAGGAGATGGTGGAAGGGGTTGAGAAAGGAGTGATGGAGACGTGGCAGAGGCTTGGGCACACAGGGCTGAGGGCAGATGAGGTGCTCTGCCCTTCCTTAGACTCCCCCCACAGAGAATTCTGCCTCCAGGTGGCTGCAGGAAAAGCCCAGGGTTTGGCAGAGCAGCTCAGCAAACCCACGGATGCCAGGACATGTGCAGCCATAAATGTATTTGTGTGGATCGAATTAAAATAACTGACTGTCCATGTGAGCTGAACTGGAAAAGAATCTTTGATTTATTTTAAATAATCAGCTTTTCCTGCACTCGGAGAGGTTAATTCTCCTTGGTTAATCAGGATGTGTCAATCTGACAACCAAGTGCAGGCCTAACACCAAACTTGTGGGTTTAAATTTAAAGTGTCTTAGAAAATAACAAATACTCTTTATCTGAAAGAATTACATGCTCCAGTACAGCTGTTTATAGGCCTCTCCTTCAGGAAAAGCCACGCCAACACTTTTTCCCCCACTTTTTTTATCTTCTTATCATCTTTATCAAGTTGATTTTGGAGGGAAATTGAAATTCTCTTGATGCAGAAAATAGGCCAAAAGGAAAAAAAAAAAAGATATGAAATAGTGGAGCGCTGAACTCGGTGAGGAAGTGCTGCTGCCATCTCCCAGGCAAAGAGGTTTTGTGTTTTGAGCTCCCCACTTTGTTAAACAAAGGAGGCATTGCCTGTGCTTAGGAAATCAGCCCCGGCTCTTCTGGGCTTTCCTCCTTGTGCATCCTCCAAGCTCACAAACCGAGCCCTTGTTGCAGAGCCAAACTTCCAGCTTCTCCCTCAAAGGCAAGCGGTGGAGGCGGAGGTCGACGGATGCCACAGCCATTTTCCATCTGCTCTGGCGGCCGGGCGGGAAGCGCCTCCCAGGCTGGGATCTGGGGGAACACGGGACACCTCTCAGAAAACGGATGGCTGCCCCAAGAGCTCTGAACCGGCTCTTGTTACACGTACCCAAGGAGCAATTTTCTCCAGGTCACTGGTCTGGCTTTCTTCAACACTCTGCTAACAAATGCATATTATTACTTCCTCCTTTTTTTTAATAGATTTTCGCTCATTTAAGCCCAGGGTACGCATCAGACTCATATAGGCCACCACTGCTCTAACCTTGGTTTATTTATTTTTTTTTTAATGTGGTTTTTCATTTGTGTGGGATGGCAGTGGCTGTGCAGCTTGGATGAGCCCCTAGCCCTGCCTCTCTCCGGGTGATCTCTGTGCCCCTGTCCAGGGAGAATGAAGTTCCGGGGGGGTTTTCCGCCATTGGGAGCTCAGGGTTGGATTTTGTCATGCTGAGCTGCTCCTGGAGTGGTTTGAAAAACAGGAAAAGCATTTTTCCAAGCAGACCCTGAGGGGTTTTCAGTCCAAAAGAATCACTGGGAGCTCACCCTGTGCCAAGGGCCGGTGTCCCCAGGGACATGCTGCATTTTCCTGTCTACCTCTAAGAGGAGAAAGAAACCTCAGCTTGCCCTTGGCTCCCATCACAAAAGCTTTGTGATCCTCAGGCAGAGCTGGGCAGGAATGGAAAGTGGTGAGAGATGGAGCTTTTAGATTTCGATTTAACCCTGAAGCGGCAGCAGGGCTCTCCTGTGGTGGGAGCTGTAGGAAGAAGAGCTTTTTTCCCCTAGAGGGATTGCGTGTCCAACAGATTTTTGTCTTGGGTCTGTCTGCTCTGAAGCCACGCAGGATCCAACCAAGGCTTTTCCTGCAGCAGCACAGTATGGATTTTCCACTGCTTTACTACTGTGGTTGTATCCCCAGGGCTGCCTTGCCCCATCCAGCTCAAAACTGGATCATAAAATCCAAACAGAACCACAAAATGGTTTGGAAGTGATTTTAAAGTGATCTTTCCAACCCCTGTTCTGTGAGCAGGGACACCTTCCACTAGACCAGGTTCCTCAGAGCCCCATCCAACGTGGCCTTGAGCACTTCCAGGGATGGGCACAGCACGACCCCGTTTATGGGAGAGGAGCAGCAGGGCATTGTCCCAGCTGGGGTAAAGGATGGGACATTGCTAGGCTGGGAGGCAGAGGAGAGTTGGATGTGTTATTGCCAGAGCTGCCTGGGGAGGATTATTGCTCCTCGTGGAGTGGCCACGCTGGAGACCGGAGGGAAGGGTGCTGTGGGAGGGGGCCCAGCAGAAGACGAGATCATGGGGGATTCATTTAAACCGCAGCGTTGGATCCTATAAATCTGCGGGGTTTTGCATATTTCCATATTTATATATGAAAATTTTGTGAGGTGGCTTAAAGGCAACTGAAATAAAAACAGGGCTGTCAGAGCCTGAAAACCACCAGCAAATCTCTAACAGACCATTTAATAAAAACGTATGGGCTCGAAAAACCTCTGAGCTGATCCCTTGGGGCACTGCAGCTCTGCTGGCCGGGAGGCTGTGGAGTGCAGGGACCTTTCAGCCTGGCTCATGTCCCACAGGAGTGGGACACTGGGCTGCTGGCATTTCCATCAGGCTCTTTCTTGCTGTCCTGTGTGTGCTGTGATGGTTTGGGAGCAGGCAGGGAGAGTGGCCACCGCTTTTGTGGTGCCCCAAAGCTGCGAGGGACGCTGGGGGCAGGGCTGGAATGGTGCAGAGGGACATCTCACACCCTACAGGGGCTGTGGTTGTGTTCAGCCTTCCCAGTGGAAACTGGCTCCTTCTCCTGTGAGCACGTGCCCTTTTCCCTTCTGATCTTGGGTTATTGGCCAGAACAAGAATTCTCCAAACCACTGGTCTGCATCACCCTCGCTGACCTTCTGCCGCTTCATGAGTCTCTTCCCATGGATTAATTTAAAGGAGCATCGCAGAGATTTGTGCTCCGTGCCCAGGGGGTAGAGTGGCCCTCCAGGTTGGAAAACAAACTCCTTTTAGGTTGCCATGCATATCTTCATGCTGGTTTTTTTTGAGTAGCTCTAGATGTTGTCCATTTTGTGTATTTGAGCTCTTTGCTGTAGGACCTCAACCCTTTCTGCCTTTCTCTCCAGGCAGCTCCAAATCCCAGTGTAGAGTTCTGTAACTCTTGGGTCTGGCCTGAAGAATCATGAAATAGTTTGGGTTGGAAGAGACCTTTAAAGGCCATGTAATACAATCCCCTGCCATGGGCAGGGGTGCTCAAAGGCTCGTCCAGCCTAGTCTTGAATATTCCCAGGGATGGAGCATCCACTGCCTCACTGGGACAACTCTGATTTCACCATCTGCATGGTAAAAATTGTGCACCAGATGTTTCTAAAGGGAAACTCCGCAAGGACAAGAGCAAACCTCTCCCTGCTCCGAGTCCTCTGTAATTTTTCCCCCTTTTCAGCCCCAAGGCAGGAGCTGGAGGCCATGGCCGCCTTCTTTCAGCTGAAGTCTCCAAATCAAAAGGAAATAATTAGTGGAGGGAGAGAAAGCTGGGACAAAAACAAGCTGTCAAGAAGAAGAAGAAGGTGCTAATGTGTCTGTCATCCCTCTTCCCTGGCCCCCAGAGGTGGGAGGCGGGCACTCCGTGTCTGATGGGGATGAAGGAGGGTGTCGGTGCTCGCCTGTCAGCCTCGGCTGTCTCCAGACATCAGCTCTCCTCTCGTGAAGACTCATCTTGCTCCCAGGCCACTTCCTTCTGCTGTCCCCCCGAACTGTTCTTGGGAGGGGTTTGCTCCACGGCCAGTTTGATGGCGATGGTTGTGACTTCCCTGCGCAAGTGCTTCCAGCTCAGGTTTGATCCGCTGCGCCGGACGCCTGCAATCGGCTCCTGTCCCAGCAGTGCCTATTTCTCTTCATTTCCCACAGACAGGTGTGTGCAATGAGTAGCTCACATGTTGGTGTCTGCAGTTATTAAGTTAAGCAAGACGAATCCCAGTGTCAGCATTTCCCTTTTGGCTTTGCTCAGGGCTTCGCTCCCGCTCCTGCAGGGCTCCTGGTGGTGACTTTGGCACAGGGTGACATTCTTGGGAGTCCTGAAAGGTGCTGGATGTTTTCTGCCCGAGAAGCCACATCGCTTCTCTGGTCAATGCTGTCACCTGTTGCTGGGCTGGGGGAAGATGTGAGGCTTGGCTGCAAAAATCCAGGGGTATAAACATCTGGGGAGCTTTGCTTAAAGTTCTGCCCAAAGCAGTGACCTCAAGGGTGGAGCTGTCACCCTCCATTGCTTTGCTCCCTCAGGGACTTTCTCCTGCCTGGTGCCACCAGTGATGGGCATTACTAGAGGCTGGTTTTAAGGCTGGGAGTTAATATTTAGGGGGGTTTTGGAGGTTGGGACTTGCTAACTTTTAACCAAACTCTTACACTTTTCAGCCTCGGTGGCCCTGCTGCTGGGAAACCTTGGCTTACAATAGGGGAGAGTTTGCCTGGCCAAGCTTCCACTCACCCCAGCCTTCAACAAGACTTTTGTCCATCATTTCTGTGCAGGGCTAATGATTTCTGAGGAAAAAGGGGAATACCTGCCAGCCACAGTGATCTAAAATACCCTGTGAGGGTGCACAGTGCGGTCAGCGGTGTCTGCTCCAGAAAAGCAACTCAGTTCTGGGGCTCTGTTAGGTTTAGGGCAGCATTTCTCACCTCTCTCTGAGGGCTGTTCCCAAGTCCTGCTGCCTTACTAAGAGCAGGTTCCTGCCATGTCCTGCAGCACCCATCCCTGTTTCCCTCTACCTGGCATTAGAGGGCAGTCAAAGGAAACCTTCCTCATCCTCCTGCTCCCCAGGCTCTGCGGGCTGACAGCCAGCACCCGCACCCACCCCGGGGGCAGTGGGCTGACCTCGAAGCAGAGCCCTTTACCTTGCCCTCACCCTCTTGTTTCGGGTTTCTGCCCGTGTTTCACCGGTGAAAACCGCTTGTGGTTTTGTATCTGACATTTGGGATAGAGCATCTGCAACTCTGATGAATCCTGGGCTCTGTTTCTCCCCGGCCTCGCCCTCCGTCTCCCCCTAATTGACATCCCCGAATCCTGTCTCTGTTTAACAAATCAGGCTACTTACTCTAAGTGATGACATGGATAAATATTGCAGGCATTCGTTTTATGTCTGGATACCCTGATAATAAAAGCTATCAGAATCTCTTCCCCCTGCCCGTGCATAGCAATTACTACCAAAGGGTTCACTCCTCCATCACCGGGGCGGGATGTGGAATTGCGTCTGTGACAGCAGGATTTCCCACTTGCATTGGTGGATTTGGGCCATAAAACAGCCTTTTTTCAGAAAATTCAGCAGCACTGTGGTGAAGCCATGGCTTCAGAGTGGTGAATCTCACACAGGAGCCCTTTGGCTCACAGAATTCCAGGTACCTGTGCCCACTTGGATGGACCTGGGTGTCTGGAGTTGCCATGGGTGGCAGTGGGTGTCGTTTTGGGTTGAGGGTGTGGTTTTTCACTCACTCCTGCTGTCCCTGTGCCTTCCTCGAGCCACCCCCATCCAGGCTCTGCTCCTCATCTTCACCGGCACGTTGGTGGCTCTCCTGGGTTGAGGCTGTCAAATTGCAGGGTATTATTTTTAGCCTGGTTTCCCGAGGAAAAGCAGCTTATGTGATTGTACTGTCTGTCAGTGCCTTTCCTCCCACCAGCCTCCTCTTAACAAGTTTTGAACCCCCTGTCAAATTTTCTGGGAGGGATGGAGAGCTCCGAGACGTTCCTGCACGTTTCCCTGCAAATCAGCAGCCGGGGCCACCTTCCTCAGGAGGGGACGGGGCTGGGTGGCAGCGCCCAGGGACAGGAGGAGATGCCGGGGAAGGTGCGAGATGAGAGGCTGGGAACGGTCTCTGCTGAAGGTTTAATATCTCAAATACAGATATTAAGCGCTCACGCCTTAATTAAAGTTAATTTCTGGGAGAGGCGTTTCATTACAAAAGGTTTCTCCAGCTCAGGCGTGTCCACACCATCTGCTCGGAGCCGGCGGTGGCAGAGCCCTCGACCCCACCGGCTGCGAGGACCGGCCCTTCCTGGGAAAAGGACGAGCTCAACGCAAAAACCTCTTCTGTTCTTCCTCCCTGCCTCTCACTCTGGGCCATCACTGACAGGAATTTTCACATTTTTTAAAATTTAATTTTTAAGAGCCAAGTGCTGCTGCTGGCAGGAGAAAGTAAAGTTTCATCTCTGATTTTCCTCAGTGGCTTTTTCTCTGGTGGCTGACTGAGGTTGGGCAGGCTGTCCTTCTCCCATCTCCAGCAATTTTTGTTTCCTTTTTAAGCTTTCAGGAACATAAGGGTTTGTGATTTCTACCCTTTGTCAAAAGTGGCTGAAAGTTATTCAATGGTGGCTTGACTGAGATGGTCACACACACACACACACACCCAGGAGCTCCTGTTTCTTAGGAAACTGCTCTTAATGAGAGACAGCTCCTATTAATTCTTGCTTACTTTTTAGTCGAGGTCTTTGCTGGGAATGGAATTTTTATGGGAAATCTTAAACCAAACAATGATGCTAATAAGCTGTAATCAAAACCAGGGGAGGAGGGGATCTGCTTCTTTCTCATCCCAGAAGTCCTCCCTGAGGTTTCAGGAGGAGGGCTTTTCCTACAGCAAGACAAAACCAAGATACTTTTATTTTTTTTGTTTTGTTTTGTTTTGTTTTTTTAACCAGAAGGTGAGAGTGAAACTCCCAGCATTGGTTTATGGCTTGGGCCTCACTGGGAATGTTGGAGAGAGAGAGGTACAAATCCCTGCTTTGAAGGGACTTGAATCTGAGCCATCTGCATCCCTGGCCAGTGTCCAACATCCCAGGTTACTTGTGCTTTGTGAAGCTTTATTTCTCTTATTTTCTTCTCTCTTCCTTTTATTTCGTTGGGTTTTTTGTTTTTTTTTAAACCACTGAAAACTCCATGATGACGCTGAAAAATCTCTGGCCTGGGTAAATAAATGTGTCATTTGAAATGGCTTTTTCCTCCCCTCTGTGTGAGATCTTGGGTTTGGCAAGTTGACATCCTCTGACTAAAACCCATTTTGTCTCAATTTCTGGCCATTCTTGCTCACAGTGAGTGGGTTTTGCCCATAAAGACAGAAGTTGCTGGGTAAAGCTGAGTAATTCTCTATTTAGAGGCCTTTGCTGCTGTCTTCTCTTCCCTCAAGCAGCCACCTGAAGAGGATTATTGTCACATATTTTGATGTAGAACCTGAATCTGTCTCCTGGTTTACTCAGGAGAGATCCAAATGCACTTACAACAAGCCCAGGATTCCTTGTGAAATGTTCACCTGCTTAAAGAAGGCTTTAAAGGAAAAAAAAGAAAGCAAACCCCTTTATTAAGAAAAAAATAAAAGGAAAAGCCATTTTTCTCACTTTATGAGATGATGGATATTTTTCTGTGTGCAATATTTAGATAAAAGGGGCTGAACTTCTAATTACATTACCTAAGGAGGTTTAATAATGTTTGCCCAAAGTATCTGGTTGTGAAAATTCACCGGAGTCAATTCAGTTTAATTTCTGTTGAAATCCTTTTGCTTCATCCCTTCCTGCTTCCCAAGGGCCTTTCAGGGTCATCTGAGGGTGGGAAATCCTTGGGTTTGGGTTCCAACAGAGACAATCCTGTCCTTGAAGAGGGCTGGAGAAGACCTGGGCTTGGAGATGCTGTGTTGGGAGACCTCCTGTGCTGGCCAGTAAAACCAGTTTATATCCCAGCTGTTCCTCAGCCTTTTGGGTTTCTGAGGTAGCAGTGAATAGTTTTTTCCCTCTCTCCTGGAAATATTTTGAGTTGTAGATGTCTTTTTGCCATCAGGGCCCCCTGATGTGTCGTAGGACAAACTCAGCCACACAGGTGGGGCTTCTCCACTGACTTTCCATCCTTTCAAACCTGGCCTGGGATTTCATCCCGTGGAATGTCATTCCACATCCGCCCCTCTGGCTCTCAAAGGCATCATTTCCTTCCAAATGATGCCAAAACTCCTTGTTTTGCCTCCAGAGTAGTGAGTTTGATGAGTGTTGGTCCCCTGTTGTTAAGGAAGTGTTGAATGTGAGTGGTGACTGAACAGCCTGCTCAGCAAAATCTCTCCAGGCTGCCTCCTTTTTTGGTGTTATCTATTATAATATTTTTTTTTTTTAGGCAAAACATTTCTTTGATTCATAATTCTTATCGTAATGTTCACCTCCTACAGTTTAACTAATCATTTGCCCATGTGGCACAATATCAGATGCTTTTCTGAAGTCCAGATGGTCAAACTCTCTCACAAAAGACAAAGATTGGCTTTTGTCTTGAGGAATAAAAAAAAAAAAAAAAAAAAAAAAAAAAAAAAAAGCTGTTATCTCCCAGAAAAATATATTTACCAGGCTCGCCTGACTGAATCCATCTGCGTGAAATCCATCTGGTTTTACCCATTTTCTTAGATTTTCGCTTTGGAGTTGCTTCTCAAGCAGAGCTGCTGCTCAGACCAACCTGTGGCTGCCCAAAACTCATCCTCCCACCCCAGCCTTAAATAATCCCTCATCTTTAGTCTTCCACCCTCCTTCCCTCCTGCTCCCCCTTGCTAGATTAGTTTAAAATAATCTGTGAAGAAAGGAGTCTCTGGGAAGCGAGGCAGTGGCACTGAAGTGATTATTTCCACCACAGTAAAGGTTGAAAACTGGTTACAATTATCGCTCCTAGTTTTACACGCTAACAGGATTTGCCTTTGGGGGATTAAGTTAACTATTCTGTCACGCAGGTGAGTGTTTTGTTTTGCTCCTCTGAACCAGCCTTTCTCAGGCTGTCAGGGAGAGGAAGATAAAGGATGCCGTCCTCCTCCGTATCCCGCTTTCCAAAGCCCCAACCGCGGCTCAAGGAATGCTTTGTCTCCGCCTTGGAGAGATTAATTTGGGCTTGTTTCAAGGTCATCTCAGGTGCATCTTTTTGTTGAATGCGTTTGCACTGCTGGAGAAGTGTGGATCCTTTTAAAATTCTTCTAGGCTGTGGATCAAGGGGAAGTGGGGGGGGAAATAAGCTCTGATGTTTCAAGAAAATATAAATAAAGAGGCTCGATCCAGACGCTCTGTGTGGTACAAAGAGGGTGAAGCTTTCAGGCTGTCACTGTATGGATTCCCAGGCTGAGGGCAAAGAGTTGCTCCAGCCAGAATTTCCACTTAATTTTTCATTTTGACACAAAATATCAGGGCAATTGACCTTTATTTTTTTTTTTTTCTTTTGTGGTCAATTCCATTCCAGGGAGTTCTTGTGACTCCTTGTGAATGTCAGCTCCTGTGCTTTGGGTGGTAACTGGGCACCACTGGGCAGAAACTGCCCAAAATGGGACCAAACCAGGGCCTTAAAGGAAAAGTTGCACCGGGGGAGGTTTAGATTGGGAAGATTTCTTCATAAAAAGGGTGGTCAGGCACTGGAACAGACTGACCAGGGAAGTGGTGGAGTCACCACCCTTGGGAATGTTGGAAAAATGTGTGTTTACGGCACTTGAGAACATGCTGCGTTCATGGTTGATGGTACTCGATGATCTTAGAGGCCTTAGCCAGCCTTGGTGATTCTGTGGAAGAGGGAAACCTCAGACTGGTTGTGATTTTGGGGAGGAATGACCATTTTTGCTACAGCAAAGCGACATCAAGCTTTCAAGAGTGGTGGGAGATCAAGCAGATACAGCCAGTGAGCAGCACAACAAATGACAACGAGAGATTTTTTTTTTCCCTCCACTGATAACCTCAGGTCTATTTCCATGCCTGAACTGCTCAAAGCAGGGGATTTAAGTTTTGCATTGCTCCAGTTTTCTTTGAGAAGATAAAGACCTTGCAATTCCTAAGGAGTTGTGTTCTTCAAATGTTCATTCCTCCCCGAGTCAGGATTACCTTAAACACCCCTGGGTAACCATCCCTCCTACCCCTTTAACAGCTGGTGTAAGAGAAAGGACCAGAAATTGCTTTTCTGTTGACTTTATGGGGAGGCTGGAGCTTTAGGAGATGATTAGAATGAAACAAATCCCTGGTGAATTAATTGAAAGGGTCAATGTCTGTAGTTAATCAGTTAAAACTGCCTATGGTTACCCAGCTGTGTCTTTCATGTCAGCAAGATCTCAGTGGGGCAGGAGCCATCTAAGATGACTTTGTTTGGTGGTTTTTTGGGGGACACGTGGACAATTATGCTTTGACATTTCTTCCTCCTTGATTTTTTTTTTTTTTAATTTTATTTTTATTATTTTCCCCTCCTAGTTAGGTGGAGGTTGGAATAACTTGACTTAATGACGCTTTTTCAGCCCTGATTTTGGTGGTGACAGTTATTAACAGTTCCATGATAAGAAACAGGTGTTTCAGCATGGTCCATCAGGCAGAAGAAGAACAATGCCTCCCCAATGTCATTGTTCATGATGTATTCAGTGACTGCTGGCCTTTTTTTTTTCTTTTAATGAAGATTTTATTCAACCTCATAGGTAGCATTTACTATTTAGTATGCAGGCTTTGGGCAAGCTAGTGGAGTGGAAAAGCTTTTAATTTCTTTTTAATGCAAACATGGATCTTGCAAGACCTTGTGAAGTGATTGGAATGGGCTCAGCCCCTTGCTTATGTTCTCTCAGCATCCCTTGGTGGTCCCCTGCAAGAAAATCCTGAGTATTTCTCATGGGATTTGCAGTTCAAGGGACGGGTCCAAGCCTGAAGGGATCAGGGAGACTCTCCTGGCTACTCCTGTTTTATAACAAGGAGCCACACCTGGGGTGGTTTGGGCAGAAAACATCATTAGTATAATAGGGGCATTGCAACAGCTCCTGGGCTCTGCTGCCACTTCCCAGGCTTTCCCATGGATGGGTGGCTGAGGAGCGATGTTTTGGAGTATGAAGCTGTCAAATGTCCTGGGTAGTTTTTCCTCTGAAGAGGTGTGAACGTGGATCACTTGCCCTTGCTGGGATTGCCGGTCATTTGCTCTGGGCTGTGAGGGGAGGGGACCTCTCCCTACAGCTGGATCCCAGGGTGAGCTCTTCACACATTCCTGTCTGTGTTCCTGGGGCTCAGAGGGAAAGAGGGGAATATGGGGCACAGCAGCCACACCAGCCTTTCCCCATCCTGTGCCAGAGTTATTCCCAGAAGGAGCTGGCATCTCTGTGGATCAGTGGGACCTGTCTGGACCCCTGGGAGATGCTGGAGTGGATATTGTTTGATATCCCTTCAAGGAGAACTTGGTGCATCCTGAGGGAACTCCCCAGGTGATGGGAAGAGACAGAGCTGTCAGGGCTTGGACTGCAGCCTGAAGGATGCAGCAATGGGCATCTTCTCTGCTTCCTCCTCCTCCTCCTCCATGGGTGCTGTGGTCTGGCTTTCCTCGGATTGCAGGGCCCTGCCTGACTGGCTTTGCTGGAGCAGCTCTTGAAAACAGGCCTGGGACACCTGTAGCCTCTCACAACTTTATTTTGTACCACAGCCCATGGATTTGTCCACTACCTGTTTACTCCCCACTGGCTTTTGGTATCACAAAGGGGTGCAAGGCCCACCGAAGGAGCTCGACAGGTCCCCTTGGCCTCCTGTACGACCCAGTCCTGCTGCTTGGGTGAAAAAGGAGAAAGAAGGATTAATTTGTGATAACTAATGCATTTGTTCCCACTGAAAGGCTGTTTGATCTCCACAATCCTCTGGTGGCAAGCAGCTCTGTGTCAGCCATCATGGGGCTTTAACAGCCCCCACAGAGCCATGCTCAGCTAACACATCCCTGCCACAGGCAGGGCTCCCCATTATTACTTTCTTCCAAAAAACCATAAAAATCATAAAAAAAAATAATTTCCGCTCTCCCGTGGCGGCTTTTCACAGCAATTTCTCCAAATGAAACAATTAATGAACATTAAACATCCTTTTTCTGGGAAGGCAGCAATCAGGAGAGAAGATGGAGTATCCCTTTAAAATCTCCCTGTACATATGAACGTGCACACGGAGCCCCTTCAAGGCTGAGAAGAATTGGAAGTGATGGTTACCAGTATAATATTTAAATGAGTGTTAATTACCATAAACCATTTGGATTTTAATGTCTCCTTCTGTACAGTATGTAAATCAGGGCTGGAATGGGCTTGTGTGCTTGCAGAGGGTTGTGGATGAAAGGAATGTTTTCCAGGACCGGGATCTGGCTGCCTGGTTTTCCATTCCAGTTCACGGGAGCAGTGGGGATGAACACTGGCCACTCTGGGGAAGGTTTCCCCTCTCATCCTCAGAGACAGCCCAGCCCTGAGGATGAATTTTTCCTGCTGTCTCATCCCGCTCCCTGCCTGGAGGCTTCCCCAGGAGGATGCTGGTGAGATGATGCCTGAACGACTCTGCTTTGGATCTGGATGGAGGATGTTTCTGACAGCGTGATATAGTCTGTTTTATTGGCTGCTAAGGGTTTTTTTTTTGTGGGGTTTTCAGCATCCAAACCATGAGTGAGTTGATTCCATGGTTTGCTGTACCTGCATCTCTTCACTTCCCATCCCACCTCCACCCAGCCTGCCCTGCAACCCCGAGCAGAGGGGAAAGGGACTTTGCACGAAGCTGGTGGACACCAGTAGAACTTCAGGCACCTCAATATCTGCCCAGCCCCCTTCTTGTCCTTCCTCTTTGCCCCCCTCTCCCTCCGTGGGGACCTTGTTTGCCTTGCAAAGTGGTCTCATTATAAATGCATCAACCTCTGCCGGTCTCACACGCGCAGCCTTCATTTAGCCCTCCAAGCTCAATTACATCTCAGGATGTCTTGGGGTAATTAAGTAATATTAGAACGTTTTCTTTTCTATTTTTTTTTTCCCCCCCCCTTCCCTAATGCAGCTTTCAAAGCACAAGCCTTGGCTCTCACCCACTGGAGCCCACTTCTCCGAGGCTCTGAGTTCTCCCTAATGCACCTCGCCGCGAAGGCAGGCTAATTACATTTCTGAAGGATGTCATTAGTGTCGTATTCCCGCTGGGTTCCGAGGGCTGGCACGCAGCAGGGAACGCTCCCTTAGGTGTCTTTCAGCTTCCCTGTGCTCGCTGCCACTGGCAAGGAGAGGCCAGGCTTGGAGAGGAGCTCAGCCAGCAAAGCTGCCTTGCTCTGGGCTTTGTTGTGAGCAATCCTTCTCCCTGGACGTGATGCATCCTTCAGCTCCTCGTGGTTTACAAATATGAACAGATTAAGCCTCTCAGAGCCCTTGTGAGATAAGTAATTGCTCCTCTAATGATTGGCACTATATCTGCTCTCATCACTGAGCCTTGGACAGTGCAAAAGGAGCAAGGAGGCAAATACTGAGCACGCCAAAAAGATAAGTGATGCTTTTGGTTTACCTGACCATCTCACCTGCTGGCTGGTGGCCAGAAATCTGGAGCTACCACAACAGGCGCCTCTGGCACTGCTTTTGGAGCCCACGGCCCATACACCTCCCTCTTTTATCTGTGCAAAGCCCCATGAGCTCTGCTGGCTTCAGTGGAGGCTCCTCAGAGGCTTCCCCAAAGGGAAGAGGAACCAAAATTTGTCTGTTTGGGGAGCCCATTGTTTGCATCAGGGATGGGATGCCGGTTCCCAAGGAAACAAAAAGGAAATGATGGTCACACCTCATTATCCTTCTTTCTCTCCCCTAGGTGGTTACAAGGACAATGTTCTGGTTTTAGACTACCACAGCTCTCCTGGCTGGCCCAGTGTGAGGTGGCCACGGGCCTCCCACAGGTGAGTGCTGCTTTCAGGGGGTGTTACAGGCTCATAAAAAGAAGCCACATATAATTCACAGTAAAAATTGCCATGGAAATTTCTGCTCGTGTTGTGCTCAGTTACATTTTGTTGTCCTGGAGAGATGCATTAGCTCTGTTAGTGAGGCTGGAGCTCCCTGCCTCTGGAAAAGATTGATTATCCCACGTAGTCCCTACCCCTGTGGGGAGCCTGATACCCCCCTCTACCTGCCTGGCTTTTTGGGGCACTTCCATAAGCATTAGGGATGAGGATACTGCTGCCATGTCCCTGGCTCACTGCTTATCCAAGTGGGATAGGAAGGTATCCTAATATTGGATACCTCCTTGAAGGAAGGGTACATTTCAGTCCAGGGTATCTCACACACTCTTCTGGTTTTGTTTTATTTTTTTCCACTTGCAAGTGAATATTTTTGTTTTTCATTTGGCCCAAACAATAAGCAGGAACCAAAAGGAAGTAAAATCTTCACGTCACGTTAAGATGGATTGCAAAGCTTTTGTAAAGATCTGTGGAAAAAGAGAAACCACTCAAGGATGGGTCAGGCACTGCCTGGGCACAGCAGATGCAGCTTATCCAGGTCAGTCTGGGCTTGGTGGCACTGTCTGATTTGTGCCCATTTGGTGGCACCTGCTTTGGAAACATTGCACAGGAGACAAATTTTCTGGAGCCGTCTTCATCCTTGGGCTTTATCCTTTCCTACAACCTCCTGGGTTTTAGGAAAGCCTGGATCTGAGAGGCCTCTGTGCAGGGGATGGATGGGCAGACTGGCTTTTCCCTTTCGTGCACTGGGGTGAAATTAAAGGGATTTCAGGAAATAAAGCCGTGCTAACGAAGCTAAGCTGCCCTGGGAAATGTTGTACCCAGATTGTCCAAGGTGTGGGAATCCCAGGCTTTCCCACTGCCCTGGCCAAGCTGCCAGCTTGCCTTCGTCTGGAAAGAGAGATGGGCATTAATTGAGGGGTTCTATTCTATTTTGGGGGCAAAAGCAGGATCTGGGCTGTGAGACACATTCAGGGGGGTGCTGCTGCATGCAGGGATGGACTGGAGCAACCACCTGGAGGTGGGGGACCAGTCTGTGTCCCAAAAATCAGGGGAGGCTGGAGAGAAACACAGCCAGGAGGTTAGTCCAGGTGAATGGAGAAGTGACTCACAGAGAATTTGGGGAGGGGAGAAACTTGTCTGGAAGGCAGGAGAGTCCTAAAGCAGTTCATTTGTGTACACTCTGATGTTCTTAGGACCCTGTTCTGGCTCTGACCAGTCCCATCTGTGATGAGCTGGCAGGGGTTTTATGTAGGTCCAAACTGACATTAAATGCTCTATTTCCTGCTTGCTGGTGGCTGTGCGATTCAGAAGCTTTCCTGCAGAAGGCAGGGTCCTGGCAGTGCCCAGCAGCAAAGGCAGGAGCTGGAAACCTGCAGATGATCCAGCCCCTCCTGGTGCTTATCCAAAAGAGTGCTGGGACTATGAGCACCACGTTTTGGCTGTGTGAGGAGGAGCCAAACTTTTTAAAGGCTCCTGTAGCCTTTAATCAGCTGCAGGCCAGGGCTGTGTGTGTTCCCACACGTGTCCCAGGTCAGGAATCACAGCCTGTGGTGGCTGCAGGGGTCCTGGGGGGACGGTGAGGCTTCCCAGCAGGAGAAGCAGAACATCACCTAACACCGAGGCAGGAAAAGTTAGAGGATGAAGAAGAAACTTCTCTGATCCTATTTAGACCGCTCGAGGTTGCCCATTCTCTAATGACACATTCTGCAGATTGCAGAACCTAGTAATTACAGCTAATAAGTCCAAGATGTGTAATTACCCTGAAGCACTTGGAGCTAGAAGGCAGAGTTAAGCACGGCTGTTACACACTCGTTAGGTGATCCACCGCTTTCCTTGCTCTGCACGTGAAATCCAGGAGTGGCAGGAAGTGTATCTGCTCTTTTTCCCATCCTCATCAGTGCTGGGTGGAAGGGAAAAGCCAGCTCTTTTTTCCTGCTTCCATTTCCCAGCTCCAAAATCCCGTTTCTTTTCTACAAGAGAGACAATTCCTGCTCGGATTTTCGGATCTGGAGTGGGAGGCTCTTGAGGGGAGGTTGTGTTTGTTTTTCTTTCCCACTGCTTTGCTTCCCTTCCTAATTAAAGTAGCTCTTTTGTCAGCCCCTGAATTTCTTCCCACCCTCCAGTTTTCCCAGAGAGGCTTCTTTACAATTTCTGCCTCTAATCAATACACAATTTATATGCAATAACTTTGCCCAGAGAATAGGGAAGCAGCGATCAGCGTTTCTCCTGCAATTCCGGTGTGCTGGAGCTGCTGACTGAAGGTCAATGCAGGCTTGACTGTGACTGATTTTTACTGTCTTTGGGCAACCCAGCAGCAAAATGCAAGCTTTGGAAAACCTCAGCTCCATGCAGGCCGTAATGGATAGCACTGTGCAACCTGCCAAGCACGCTGTGCAGCTGGATCCCTTGGAAAAGCTCCTTCCTGATGCTCCTGCAGCCCTTTCTGATGGAAGAAGGAGACCCCAGGCCTCCCTGGGACACGAGGGATGTCCTGACAGGTGCTGTTTACCCCAGTTCTACAGACAGTGGGTGCTCTGATGGCAGGTGAGGCTCGGGGAGGGAGGAGAGAGCTCCATTAGGGGCACTGGGGATGGCAAGACGATTGCAGAGAGAGACCCTCATGCTGAGGGAGCAGCACCTCCTTGAACCTTCCTGCCCCTCTGTCTGCTGTCACTTGAGATCCTGCTGTCACCTCTTCAGCATCTCTCTGGCAGCACCATTCCCTCACAACTCCCACCAGGATGGACAGAGAGCCAGAGGGGCAGGAGAAGGTATGAGCAAGGAAGAAGTCTCAGTCCTCCAGGAAACTTCAGGGGATGGATGTCACCCGCTTTGGCTGTTCACACCCTAACCCTCCCACGGGCATAGCCATGGAAGAGAGGATATATCCAACGGGAATGGCCACTTTTGGGTGCCCCAGTCAGGGATGCTCCAGCTGACATGCTTAACAAGCAGGGAGGTGCAGCCTCGCAGACATTTGGTGTCTTATTAATCACATTTAATGTGTAGCTTGCTTTGGAGCTGATCATTTTAAAATTCCCTGTCGGAAAGGTTACCTGGATAATTACAGGTATAAATCTCGGGGACGTTCTTGCCAAAACAAATGGAGCGTCTCGCGCTCAGGCCAGGGATGGAGCCAAAGAAGCCTTAGAAAGGGTGTGGAATGAGGGACCAGGAAATCTCCACCAAGCTGAGTAACTCTGGAGATACATGAGGCATTGGGAAGAGTTCCTGCAGTTGTCCTTTCTTTTAGAAAAGTAGGAGCTGATGGTGGTGGCGCTGCACAACGATGTCTTGAACTTCATCGGATCCAGATTTGGGAAAGCACCACACAGTGTGTGAGCACAGCCTGGAGGAAACCAGGAACAGGGATGGGTTAGGCTGAGGTCATGAGGTGCCTCTTCCTCAGGAATGGCTGAGGAAGTTGCAGGTGACCTGTTTATGAAGCACGATGAAAACCCTTGGTTAGCAGCAGAAAGCTTCAGTTGTTTTAGCCACTGGCTGGAAAATCCATGTTATTTGGTTCTGTCAGTGAAGGAAATCGAGTTGGACCTGCCTGATTGTGCTGGGGATTTTTTAATTTTAATTAAGTTTACATGTACCCCTAGAAACCTGGTAGCAGGGAATGGCCTCTCCTCTGCAGCTCAACATTGTAAAGCCAACCTCACACCCTTCCTCCTCTTCCAACTGAGGCTGTCTCCTGACCAGAGCAGGTCTCAGATGGAGACATTCACCCTTTTTCACATCCTCTGTCTCCTGAAGGCCGCATTTACCCACCTCCCCCCTTTCTGGAGAGGATGAGGGGAGCGCTTTGGAAAGAGCAGTGCTGATTTGGGTTTCCAGTCTGTGCCTGTGCTCAACACTCAGAAGGATTAGTCACTTTTCACACTGTCATAATGATTTAAGGTGCAATGACAACAGTATTTTAGAAGTCAAATATTCTGTATTAGAAGTAAGAAGAAATATTGAAGCCTTTAGTGTTTTGGATTGCTCATAACTGCAGGATGTGTTAATTACAAAGCAAGAAACACAGGCTGGGATAGGGGCCCCAGTGCCCATAGCTTACATTATGAATAGCAAGAGCAGTACACGGGACATCATCTTGATGAAACCAAGGCAAACAGCTAAAAACACTTAAAATACCCATCTGAAACCATCCCCATGTCTCTGTGGTATCCCAAGCCCTCTCTAAAAGCACTGCCTGGCTTTTGTCTTTTACACTTAATGTTAGCTGCTTCCAACTTTCTCATCAGCCTCATCTATAAATTCAGACTGTTCTTAAATAAGACTGGTGCCACACAAAACCACTTCTCCCATCCCTGTGTGCTGTCTAACGATTATTCCCTTATCCCTTTATATAACTGAATCAAGCCTGACACTTAAAGCACTCCCTTAGGGAAGTTATTGAATTTAACAGGGCTGAAACCAACAGGGTTCTAGAGAAATGCACTAAAAAACCTGGGCAAGATAATATCCTTCCCATAAGTTTCTGAACCACCCTATAAAATTCTATGGCAAGAATGAACTTCCACAGGATTTTTTTTTTTTTTTTTTTTTTCCCCAGAAAAACTAATTATGAGTAAATAGACCTCGGTGGTTTTATTGCTGACCCCCCAAAAAATTCAGTGGATGCTGCTATCCTGCTTCTTCTTTCCCAGGCAGAAGGATGTTTCGACTTTGCTCCTCAGCAATTCGTCCTCATTTCAATCCCACATGGAATTTTGTCTATTCCAGATCTGTGGTATAAAGTTCTGCCATGAGTTGCTCCTCTGCTGGCTTTTCCCTGTGAGTCCCCTTGGCTCCAACAGTTCTGGCTGCTTGGCCATATCTTTTCTCCCTTCCTTTTTTTTTTTTGTGGACTTCTGAAGGAAGCTGAGCTTGTTCATTCCAGCTTGAGGGAGAGAGAGTGGATGGGAGAGGAGAGGCAGAGGGGGAATATAAAGCACTGTGACACAGAAATGGGGCAAAGACAATCCTCCAAACTTTTCCAGTCCTTCTCCAGTCTTCCCAAGCCAGGAACAAAAGCCCCCAACATACCAGCCTAGGCTCTCAGCTCTCTGGAAAAGATGTTTTCCTTTGGAAAAGCAGGATTATGGAGTATCCAAAATGTTGATGCTACCAGGGATTTTGTATTACCTTGGCTGATAATTCTCCCAGGAGCCTGTGCAAATATTCTCATGAATGAAAACTATGGAGCTCCTTCGCTGGTATTTGCAATTCCTTTTGTTCACGCTGACTTTTCCTTGCTGAGATTGCTCCCACAAAGGGCAAATAAATATTCAAAGTGCTCATGCCTGAAATGCTCCTGCCAATGTTAGGGAATGTTCTTTTTATTATTTTTCTCGCTTCATTCAAACAATTTCAGTTGATGAACCTTAAAAGAAAGCTCCTGTGTGGAAGGGGAAGGTGACTCAGTAAGGGAAGGATCACATGGTGGTATTAATGTCATTACCTACTCACCAAAGGGAAAAAAAGCCCTGGCGGTGGCTGGGGACATCCGGATATTAATTGAGAAGCTGAAATGAGTTCATTTAACACTCCTTGCACAGACAATAAATGTTTCATCCCATTGACTTGTTTGTATGCATGTTTTGTTTTGCTCTCTTTAATAAAAGGGCGGTGTGGGGGGAAGCAGACACCAAAATATTCTCTGTAAATAATTCCACTGGCTCTGTTCCCTGTTTTAGGGCAGAGGGTATTTGGAGATGGTGTTCAGGCTGTGCCTCCCTCTCTCTTGGGGTGTACTTTAAATCATGATGCCATCAGAGGTGACATGGTGTTCTTCTTGGGACAGGGTAGGAAAAAAGCTGAAAAGGAGCTGAGCAGGAGTGAAATTGTGGCCTGGCACAGCTGAAGGACCCGAGTGGCTCCTTTCATCAGCTGTACTGAAACATCTCCAGTTTAGTCCCAAGCTTCCTCTCCCAGTACCTTGAACTGGGAAGAGCAGAACCAGCAGAACCAGGAGTTGTCTCAAAACTGCAGCATCAGTCTTCATCCTTTTGTCTTGGTGGGGCTGCCCAAAACCTGCTGCCCAACCTGTGTCACTGTTTCTTGGCATCCCCCCCGTGCAAATGACACCAGGCCCAGCTGCCTCAAACCATCTCAGCCCAAGAGCCAAGGAGATATTCCCTGCATGGCAAAAAGAAATCAGGCTATTTCTTCTTGAAGTAATAGATAGAAAGTCAGTTCCATTTCTTGTTGATTTTACAATTACTCAAAGCATCCTTGCCTGAGGGATCCTGGGCTGTAAGAGGGGACAGACATGTCTTACTTGGTGAGGTTGCTGGTCTTTGCAAGCAGCTCCCATGCCCTGGGGCACTCAGCATCAATCTCCCTCTCCTAGGCTGCACCTGCATGATGGGAGACAGGATCTGCACAAGGCTGGAGCTGTCCTGGACCATTTACCAAGTAAATCTGACACCAGATCCTGGCTCTGATCATCAGAGATGACCTGGATGCCCCGTGAATCCCCATCCAGAGGCAGCAGGAGTGTGTTTTGGGAGGCAGGAATGGGATAGCTGGTGGCAGGCAGCACACAGCCCTCAGCTGGAGTGTCCTTCCCACTCCTGGTCGCTCCTGCTCGTCGTTATGGCAGGAGGTGGGAGCAACAGGGGAAACACCAGCCTGGTGAGTGCCAAAGAGAACATCTGACTGACCTGGGGTGATGTTTCCCCTGTGCCCACTCAGGCCAGGTGTGGCCACGGCGTTTGCTCGTTGCTGCCTACCCAGAACTCCAAAGTCCAACCTCAACCATCAGTATTTTGTGTTTCCAAGGCAACCCCAGCTTTAACAGCCTTCATAATGACATCATTTGGTTGAAATGAGCATGCATGATCTTTTGATTACCACTGGAAATATAAATTAGGTTACTCTCCCCATCCCCTGCCACTTGAAAAATAAATGCATTGGAGGGAGGGAAAGGGGAAAAAAAAACCTCAGAAGAGGGTAAATGGAAAAATCAATTTTTACATTAATGGAGTCCTCGTTCAGCATTTCTTCTCTTTATAGATTTAGATAACAGTGATATCTTAGTTTCACAGAGCAAAGAAATTAATTACTTACTAATGGTGCAATTCAGAAATTAATTTATGTTGTCCATTTAAATGTGTCATTATTAATCAATTTAAAGGAAGAGGCCTGTAAGCCAGCACCATCTGAGCTGACTTATGTTGCCAGAGGAGTCTCCCTGCCCCTTCCTTTCTAGAAAACACATCATTCCTGCTACTTGTGAGTTGTACCTCGAGCTGCTCTGGCATCCCTGATAGAACAGAAAAAGGGAATTACTCAGGCCTGATAGGCAGGCCCATCCTTGATCTATTTCCTTAGGTATGGACCACTGACAGGGTGCTGCAAAATTTTTAAAGCTGGTTTTTTTTTGGGTTTTTTGTGCATATTTATTTGTATTCCTGGCCTGGAATTCAAGTTCCACTCAAAAAAGGTAATGCACAGAAAGAGGATGCTGTCTCCAGAGGATGGAGATGTTTTGCTCCTGACTTCCTAGCAGGTCTTGGCCAATTCCTGGGGTTTAGCACACTATGGGCACCCCAGAAAGGGTCAGGGTGGGGCAGCCACCTTAGGAGGGTGATAATTAAATTTTGACAGACCTGAATATATTCTTTTTACTGCTTCATTTCAATGGGAAGAGGTAATAAATTTCACAGCTCTCTTCTTTTTCTGAGTAAGGCTTGTCCTAGGCTGCAAAGGGGGATCCTGTACCATGCAGTAATTCATGAATAAATTAAAAAGCGCTCCTTGAAACACCCAGGACTTCAGCATGTCACCATTTCCCATGTCCAGGCTTTTTCCTGGCAGGCAGGAGCCTGATGTAATGGTTTACCTTGTGTTACTGTCTCCAGAAATGCTGCATCTGCTGCAGATTTCACTGTGTGCTCCTTGGAGCAATTGGCAAGGCTGGGGACTTGGGAAGACAATCTGCTGAGGGACCTTGTGTTCAAATCCTGTTTGGGCTGCTGGATAAGGCTGGGATAGCCATTCCTTTCCACAGGATCATGGAATGATGGGGAAGGAAGGCATCTTAAAGATCACCTCGTTCTGTGGGCGGGGCCCCTTCCCCTTTTCCCGGGTTGTTCCAGGCCCCTTCCACCTTGTTTTTGGACACTTCCAGGGATCCAGAGGCAGCCACAGCTTCTCTGGGCACCCTGTGCCAGGGCCTCATCACCCCCACACTGAAAAATCTTTTCCTAATATCCCATTTAACACTGCCCTCTTTCAGCTGAAAATCGTTCCCCTCTTTCCTGTCACTTTCAAATCTTTCTTGTGGGCTCTCTTTGTATTGTCATTGCAATTTTGGTGATATCCCACTGTAAAACAGAGGGGTGTGAAAGTCTGGAATTGGAGAGCCTGCTCTGGTATCTGTATATACAGGGAGGTCATTTCTTTCCTTTTTCCCCCCTCCCCTTGAAGCAAGGCTCGTGTTTAACATCTGCTGCAGCGATAACGCTTCTTTATGAGGCTTGGAAAAGTTTAGACATGCGCCCGTGGTAAAACAAAACCTTTATTTGGCTTAAAGGGTTTCAGATTAGTTTCATGTTCTCCCTCACTGTTTTGTTTTTCAAGCCAATTACTGCCCTGCTGCCCACACCAGGCACATTCCAGCCTGGAAGTTCTTTGTTGAGCTAAAATACTTTGTCAGTGAAACACCGAACAGAGAGTGAGCAGCAGGTTGCAGAATTAATCAAGAAATCATTTAGCACCTGCAAATAAATACTTGTATCTGAAGATGTGAGCTTCTTGTTTTTCTAAATCCCTGGTTTCTGAGCAGAAGGGCTGGGGAGAAGCTGCTGAGGTTTAACCATGTGGTTTGTACTTCAGTGGATTAGGGAGTGCTCTCACCCTCTCTTCTGCCAGCTCTGGCTGGGGGTGTCACCAAATCCTGATGGAAGGAAACAACCCAGGCTGGGAGGTGGTGGCAGCATCCCTCTGACCACCCTTGGAGAACTACTCCTGTGCCTGTGGATGATAACGAGAGTTCAGCTCATCCTGGCTTGTCCCTTTCTGCAGCCAGACAGAGCCAGAAGGTACCACAACCTCCAGCTGGTCCCTTCAAACTCCTGCACCCAGAAATAAGTCAGGTTTTGTGATTTCTACCACAATCCATATTTCAAATATCAAAAAAATTTCATAGTCCATAAGCCATGAGATAACCTTGGCTGGGGAATTCACTGGCTGGGCTCTGGAGGGTTTGATGTAGGAGTCAAATTTTTATTCTGTGCTAAGCAAAAAAGAAAACAAGAAGCTATAAAAAAATGTTTGTATATATAACATTCTAAAGCTTTTTGTTTTCTCCAGTGTAGGAATTGAGAAAGAAACACAAACCCAAGTTAAAAACCTTGACTTAATGCTGATTATCTCCACCCAATTTTCAGATTTTTTAGGATGAGAGCAAAGCACTCTGGGGCATTAGCAATCTGATTTTTATTAATTTCCCTCCTTCTTCCTTCTGTCCTTGTTCAATAACCCCAGAATCCATCTTCTGTGGGGTTTTTTGGTGCCCTGGACTTGCACAGAGTCATGCCATGAGCTTTTATTCATCTGCTGACATCAGCCATATAAAATTAAGCACTAAGTCCTCAATTTCCTTTACTGCTACAAGCTGTTGAATAGAATTTTGGATTGCCCTCAGTCTGGAGTTTCTGGAAAGCTGGATTTGGTGCCATCCATGGCATGGTCCCTTTATAACCCAAAAAGCTTGGATTTTTGTGACTCTGCAGATTCCTTTGTAAAACAGCCCTGAAAGGGTGAGGTAGGGATGGAGCAGGGGTTTTTCATGGCCTCATTTCTCTTGGTCTCTGTTGTTTTCTGGGGATCTCACCCCAGTTTCCCTCACATTTGTGGTGTGTGCCACCAGCAGTCCCTGCCATGGGGATCTGTGGGTTGGAAGTTGAATCCCTCCCTCCTCTAGAAGAGATCCAGAGACCCCTTGGGTCTCCCTGTGTCTGGCTGGGGTCTCCTTTTCCAACCTGCAACAGAATCTCAAGAGCCTCACACACCCCCAGCCTTGGCAGCTGCCCCTCCAGAAATCTCTCCAGAGATGGGGGATGTGTGTGAAGGGGTGAGGGGGGAAGCAGGAAACAAACCCTGCCTGGGAAACTGAGCCTGGGTCAGCAAGAGCTGGCACCTCTTGACTCTGCAGCTTTTCTGTGACTGGGGCGGTGTCAAGTGGGTTTCTGGTCCTTGCTGCCCCTCTGTGGTTCTGTTAAATTGAGTGAGGGGTGTAATCCTGCCCGGCCAGGAGGCCTGGGGATTGCTGCAAGGAACAGCCCTCTGTGGATGCTGTCTCCCCCTAATCCTGTGGCAGCTCAGGGGTGCAGAGCAGAGCCCTGTGGCAGGAGGGTTTAGGGCAATTTGCTCCCTCCATGCAGCTAATCCCTAAAGATGGCAACTGGCTTAAGACCTGAAAATAGGATCTTTTTATGCCTTGCCAGCCATTTCTTTCTCTCCTCCTCGTAACAATCCATGGGCTCTTCATAGCTCTTGCCACAAACCAGTTCTCCCCACTCCCCAGGTGCAATATTTAACCCAGCAGGAGTTATCAACATGACTGCCTGGGGCTACCCCTTGAAAAGAAGAGCTGAGACCCTTAATTCAGGCTATTAAAATGTGGGAATAAGATTTGCAGTATGACAAAACAAAACAAAAAAATTATAAAAGAAAAAATCTCAGCCTGAAAATGGGTTGACACATGGAAAAAGGAGAGTCCATTGTGAATATCCCTTAGGGCTCTTGGTCTCCTTGGTCACTTGCTGTGGTGAAATCTCCTCACTCATCTTCAGGATGGGTGAAAGACAGCACAAAGCCTCACAGCAGCTTATGATGGTCCACACTAATAAACTGGGGTTATTATTACTATATTATAGTAATAAACTGGAGTGGGGACAGGTGGAGGAGGTTAGAGAAAATGTCTGGAAAGGAAATCACTTACTCCCTTCCTCAGACAACTCAAGTCCTTGAAGGTTCTTCTGTCCCAGGGTCTGCTCCTGCTCTCAAGCCAGTCTTTCCTCAGAGTTCCTGAGTGCTCAGCCAGTCAAACCATCAAACCAAACATCTCCCCTGGCTGCTGCTGCTTTTTCTGAGCAGAGGGCGTTTGCCAAGCCACCCACTTTGTCCCTTCCTGGCTTCTTCCAAGGGCAAGGTCTCCCTGCAGCAGGACAGCAGCACATGGACTTCACCTGCTCAGAGGCAGCAGCTCCTCTGCTGCAGTTTTGGCCCACGCTGCTGATCCTCCTGAATAAAATGAGCATCCATTCAGCGGAACCGAGGCACAGTGGGCGGCTCAGCGCCAAATAAATGAGGGGTTGGTACAGCAGCTGCCAAGAGCATCAGCCTGATTTGCAGGCTCACAGGTCTGTGAATGCAACTCATCTCCCTGGGAGGGCAGGGGATGGCTGAAAGAGGGAGAAACTTGGGAGATGGTTCAGTGGGAAGCCGGCCCCTTGGAGTGACAGTGATTAATGGTGCATGCTTTGCCACTAAGCAGGCTGAACATGTGGTAGGTGTCTACCAACGCTTCCTCTGAAGGCACTTATCTCATAAAAATGAGTTCTCCCGCCTATTTGACAAATCTTGATTGATTTTCACTCCTGCCTACCTTTCTGGTCCCTGCCTCTCACAAAAATCACCGTGTACGTGAGAATTTCCTCCAAGACAAAACTGACTCTGGAGCAGCGAGAGGAAGAGCTGGGGGCAGTTCCTTTTGTCGTGGTGCTTTTTTCCTGGCACCCATCCTGCTCTACCTCCAATGCTGAAGTCCTCCCTGTGTCTTTAGTGCTCTCCAGCTCTACCTGTCAGCCAATTAAGCTACATCCTTGCAAAAAGTTTTAGCACAAACTCACTGCAGTGCAGCTCTTCTCATCCCCAGCATGGTGGAGAAGAGACTTGCAAAGGGATGGAATTACAGAGGGACACAGCTGAACCTGCAGGAACACCACTAAACGTCTGTGAATGATGAAAAACCCCTTTTTATTAAGCACAAGTCCAGAGGCTGAGCCAGCAAAGCTAGGAAGGGAGAAGCCAGAGAGATGGGATCACCTTCCACAGGTAAGGTGTGAGTGTGCAGCCAGGGAGATGCTCCTATTTGAGATCAGAGCACTCATGAGCAGCCTATATCCAGGAAAAAAAAACCATAGAATCCCAGAACAGACTGGGTTGGAAGGGGCCTCAAAAGGTCATCTTGTTCCAAACCCCTACCATGGGCAGGGACACCTTTCTCTAGACCAGGTTGCTCCCAGCCCTGTCCAGCCTGGCCTTGGACACTTCCAGGGATCCAGGGGCAGCCACAGCTCCTCTGGGCACCCTGTGCCAGGGCCTGCCCACCCTCACAGGAAGAATTTTTCCTAATATTTATCCTAAATCCTACCCCTCCATGCTCTCACAAAAAGCCCTTCTTAGGCAATGCCTTGTTGATGGCAGGTGCTGTATTTTTTTATACAAACCCCCTCACAATGGTGCCCTACGATGCAGTAACAACCCAGGTGATCAATATGCAGAGACAGCACGAGGAAAACTTCTCTCTGCCTTGTCTGTCTCCTTTCACCTCACCTGAAACTCATCTACCTCCCTGTGATCAGGTCACCCTCACAAACAGACAGCTCCTTTTCAAACCCCGGTGCTTTCAGATGAGTTACAGACCCTCCAAGTTCTGAGACAGGGGCAGGAAAATACAGCATTTGCAAAGCATTCTTCAAGTAACAAGCAGCTTAGAGGTGGAGTGCTCTCTCTGGGAAGATGCAGCGAGGGAAGCACCTCCAGCAATGGGAAGGTACACCTGGATCCACTTAAATGAAAGGCTCTTGTTAGGGAGGCCTGATTGGGCTGCCTGGTTTAGCCCACCTGTGAACAGCTTGGTGGCTGCAAGAGCTTACAAAAACCAGGCACTCCTGAAGTTTTCTGCTTTAATCTGGAAGCTGAAGTTGGAGGAAACTCAAGAACTTGGGATGGCAGGTAGGCAATATTTGGAGTCTGTGGGTGCAGGAGCAGATTGCAGTAATTAGTTTCTCAGAGGGGCTGCTGCTCTTAAGGAATTCTTCTGTTTTGACTCGAGACACACAAGCAAGTGAAGAGGCTGAGGCAGATGCAACGATTTTGGAGTTCTCTAGGGCTAGGAGCTGGCAGTCTTTTCTCTCACAAACAAATACTTTTGGGAGTGAGCTTGGATCTGGGGTGCTCTGTTGCAGATGAGAAGGTGTTTATTGCTGTATTTCTAGAAGGGATTAAATGAAATGTGGAGTAAGAGATGCTTATCTGAAGAGATAAGGCTCCAAAGTTGCACAAGACTTGTAGAACTTCTTCAAAGAAAGCACTTTGTGGTGTGAACAGGGCTTTTTTTGGGTTGTGGGGATGACTTTGGGCTGCTGAGTGTGGGCTGGGAGGAAAGCTCCACAGACAGAGACTGAAATGAGAACAGTTTACTGCCTTAGGGACACTGGTGTCTGGTGATCCTGTGAAGTCGTGAAAAAAGCTTGAAATGCCAGGCTGGACAGGGCTTGGAGCAACCTGCTCTAGTGGAAGGTGTCCCTGCCCGTGGCAGGGGGTGAAATGGGGTGGGCTTTAAGTTCCCTTACAACCCAAACCCGTCTGTGTTTCTGTTATTAAATTCTGATTAAAGTACCAGGGAAGAAGAAATCTGGGGCTGGACCCTCAGTCTGGAGTATCCATGAATGTCTATTTTGGTGCCTCCTTGGGGAGCAGAGTGTGGAGAGCTGCCTCAGGTGCTTCTGTGCTCTCCCAAATCAGGTTCAAATTCAGCTCTAAGCGTGAGGTTTGACCCAAGCTTTCCTAGGGTTTGTCAATGTGCTGCTGATGCTGGCTCAGGTTCCTGGCCTATCCTTTTCCCCCCCTGTATCTTCCTCCAGAACTGCAGTAAAAACCCTGCATGTGCTGTAGAAAGGCTGCTGGGATGTTTTCCAGGCCAATGGCTGCAAGCAAGAGCAGCTCTCTCTTTCCTTTTTGTTTTAACTCTGCTTCTCCTGAGTTAGGTCACAAAACACATTAGCTTAGCTAAATTTCTTCATTCTGTGGATTGTGGTATTCTGCTTTCCTATGGAATTGTGGGTCTGATAAACGAATGGCAACTTCTGCTTATCCCCTGCACAGGGACCAGCAAATTATTGTTCCTGGAGGATGGATTTGGGATAAATGAATGTGGATGCTGCTGAAATTTTACTTGCTTAGATGTGGGAGCTGTTAAAATGTTGGGCAAAGTTGGGTGTTTTCACCTGTCTGGGATTCAAGGCAGAGTCTTGTATCTTTTTATTGCTGATTTCGTGGCTGCTTGTCCTTGTTAAATTCATTTTGTGGAGACTCCCATCCTGCAGATAATGGGGTTGCCTATGTTTTTTTTTGAGGTTATCACAGCCCTGCAGTGACCAGACTGGACTGTTTGCAGCTGCATGTTGCTTTTTTTAATAAAAAAGGACTCCTCTTGTGCAGCATTAAGCTGCCAATGCAAAACCTGTCTCGCTGTCAGTGATAGACTAATAAATTGAGTTTTCCTACAGGAGCGGGGGTACCTTCTCAGCCATGAATATCCATGTGATCCCAGCCATGAAAAGTGGTGCTCAGAATCAAAGATGATGAAATCTTTTCATTAAAGAAAGAAATCTCCAGTTGGGCTGGCTGTTGCTGTATCTTCCCCGCTCCCCCCAGAGAGCTCTCTGCCAATTCCCCTCTGAGCAGATCTGTCAGTTTGCGGTACTTGGGGCAGCGCTTGGGATAATTTATCTCCAGTTATTTTATTTCTGCCGCTTTCTGAGCTAATAACGAGAGATGAGGGGGTCATCTCCTGCTCTGGGCACCTTCCCATTACTTAACTAACAATTAATAAGCCAGATAATGGAGTGTTTCTCCCACACAGGAATAAACACTGACTCTATTAAACTGCGGCAGCGCAGCAGCTCCAATCTGTTCAGAAACTGCAGCCAGTGCACAATCCAGTGCTCTGCTTCGAAGGACTGTTTTCCCCAGTCTGCAATATGAAAACTAGGCTCAATTTATTGTTTTCCAGGCTAGATGGGGGAAAGTTTCTCACCCACTTGTTCTAAGGGACCCTGCTCCAGCAGCATGGTCACCCATGGCACTGTCCTGGGAAAGCTGGGGCCATTCCCATCTCTCAGGGATGCTCTGGGCCATGGGGATAGGAGCTGTGGGAGCCCGTCCGTGGGAGCTGGTGGCTGTGTTTGTTTGCAATACACTGCTTTAATTGCTGGAGCATAGGAAGGGTGCCTGTTTATTACAGTGTGTGTGCATCAAAGTAAATACATTAACTCCCTATAAACGTTTCCTTGCTGAAAAGCCTCTAATTAAGAGTTCTTGCCAGCAAGCAGCCAATTGCTTATCTTGGCAGCTTCTTGTGTCCCCTCGCCTTCAGCCACTGCTGGAATGTCGTGAGGGAGGGCTGGGACCTGCGGCGTGTTCCGGAGGAGGAGGAGGATGGAGGTTTCCCTGTGCTGCTGGCATGAGGAGGACAAGACCTGTGTTCATGTGACCAGTCCCATGTGCTCTCCCTGATCCTGTAAACATGAGCCACAGGATGTTGTGGGAGAGGGGGAAAGCCCTTGGAATGTGGATTCACCACACCGGAATGGCCGGCACACCCAGGAACCTCTGACATCTCCCTGTGCCATCAACCCCACACAGACCAGGCCACAAAGTCCCTCAGCCTGTGGCTGTCCTTCAAAATACCCTTTTCCCCTCCCTCCCTCCTCCTCCTGCCACCGACTCTTTTGATTGTTTCACCTCAATCTGTCCTTCCAGAGACCAACCCCTGCAGAATATTGCTGGTGGCAGTGCAGACTTTTTTTGACATCCAGAAGTGTGCCAGACCACTGGGCTGCCATTTGGAGAGATCAAATGATTCCCGTGGCTGTAGAGTTATGACACTTGCCTTGAGGGCTGGAGGGAGTGGATATTCACGAGCTGAAAGCTGCCCCTTTGAAGTTTGGGATTTCTGGAGATGTCATCTTTTATGTATGTCACCAGCCAGGTTGCTTTTCATTTTGTTGGAGTGTTTTTCTTGTCTAGATTCCTAGAGAGCAAGACCTTCCTTCAAGGCAGGAGGGATGATGAGAAAGATAGATGAGCCCAGATGCTTATGCATTACATATCTCTTTGAAATGGAGTAGTTCCAATTTCTCAGAACTAACAACTTGCTAACACCCCACGTGTTTGTACACAGGGCTTTTCTCTGGGCTGGGTAGAAATCAGGAGTTCCCTGATCCACGGGGGGAAATCTCTGCTGGGTCTGGTTTAAATTGTGCCAAAGCTGAGCCTGGCTTTAAGTCAGAGATGTTTTTTCCCAAAGCAGTGGAGTGGATGGGCATCAAAACCCGTGCTCTTTGTCAAGGGGCTGTTTTGCTGTCCCCACTTAGTGGGAACAATCCCTGGTGGCAGCGGTCGTGTGAGAGATGCTGGTCTTGAACAGGAAACCCCCTCCACGCCCTCTGTGGGGCACAGCCAGCCCCTTGGAGTGTCACTTATTCCCAGGACTAAAAATAAAAAGCAATAAAATGACCCAAGGCAAAATTAAGCTGATTAAATGCCGGTGTTTCAAAGGACTGTGTGTTTTCCCAGCTGGGGGCTGTTCCACCCCTTAGGCACCCCTTCCATTAAAATTCCTGGGACTGACTGAGGGGGATATGCCATCAGGTTGGACTGTGACATGCCAGGTATGGGTTAGGCAGGAACAGCCTTTCTCCTCCTTAGAAGTAAAGTAAAATCTGCCTGTCACTTCTTGCTTTTAGCACTTTTGTTGAGAATTAAGCGATAAACAATCCAGTCATAAAAACTGTCCGACATTGTGATCTTGGCCATGGTTCCAACATCCCTGTCTTGTTTTGGCATCCAGCTATTGAGGGACCTGCACTCATTTCCACCTTTTATCCTGCTGGGGCACTTTTAAAGGAGTAATTATTTATGTTCTCATGGTTAATATCTGATCCAGGGAGAGAGGAGCTGCTCTGAATCCTGTGGCATCCGTCCTTGCCATCCGCTGGGTCACCAGCCCTGGGCTTGCAGGACATCACCGTGGGAATGGAGCCTCACATCAGGCAATGCAAGTGGCTAAAAATCCTCACTTGATGGTGGTGTGGCTTGACCTGGGCCAACTCCTGCTCCTCAGGATCTTTGCTCAAGCAAGAAGCACTCCTGCACAGGTGCTGCAGCAAAGGAATGGGCTCTGCCTGTGCAGACACAGGCTTAAAAATGTGCTTTAGCCAAAAAGAACTAGTTAAACTAAGTCTTTCCTTGCTGGCTGTGACCTAGATACTCTGTCTGACGAGACCTCAGTGGCTGTGGTCCTTGCTAGTGGAGCAGCAGCTCTGGCAGGCGAGCAGGCAGAAAAAAGCTGCGCTGAGACCCTCTCGTCGGCCTCCCACATACATCAGTGTCTCGTGCCTGTGAGGAACTCTTGGACACAAAAATTACTGAAAAAAAAAAAGATTCCCCCTGCACACAGAGCAGTGACAGATCTGGATTGTCTGGAGAAGATGAAATAATTTATAAGCTTCGGTTTAATGTTCCTGTTTCCTCTTTTTTTTTCCTACAGCTGCCACCTCCCCACCTTCTGTCACTGTCGTCTAAATGAATTTACAAGGAAAAGAAAATACTTCTCGTTAATGTTCTCACACAAACGACACATTAGCCAGGGAGACAAAAAAGAAAATAATTGATTGTGAAAGCAAACCCCCTCTGAGACAGTCTGAGCATTATCAGGAGCAGCCTGGGAGAGGGACTGGGGAGAAAGGGACAAGGGAGGAGGAGAACAGAGCAGGCTGGAACAACAAATGTAGCGTTTATGATAATTATCCATGTTTTAATCCCTGTTTCCAACCAAGCATTCACTTCCTTTAATTAGTTCTCGATTAGAAGGAGATTATCTAATAAATTGTACAAATAAAGAGCAGGTTATCTTTACAGTATTCCTGCCCAGCAAGTTCTGAAAGGATGGGGATGCAGGGATGGAGCTTGAGAGGGACACAAGCATGGAAAACCTTGCTCTCCTTTTTCCTCATTTCCTTGGCTGCAAATATTGGCTGTTTCTGGCATTAGCAATGCAACCAGTGAAGTAAATCCGTAATTAAACTGAATTAGCATGTACTTGGAAGTTTTACATGCACAGACACAAAGAAGGTTCCTGCTTGGAGCATTTCCAGTATGATTTGTAGGGGAGGTGAGGGGGGGGAGAGCAAATAAAACCGTGTAGTTTAGTTAAAAAAACAATTCTGCTGAAATCTGTTCTGAATTTTTGTGCTAAGAGAATGTAATGTGGGGTTTCTGTGTGGCTGGTTGAAGAGAGCATCCTTAGTTCACCAGGAGATCTTTGGAAGTGGAATGCTGGAAGTGTGGCTGCACTGAGGTCTCTGGGTGATGCACACAGGGACTGGAAGCTGTGAGAGGTGGGTGGGGGAAGGTAATCAGCATTTCTGCTCTTCCAAGGACTTAACTCTTAACTTTACACCTCGCCCAAAAGCTCAAGTTATGGCAAGAGATTCATCTACAGCCCCTTGTTAGCTTCTCTCCTCAGCTCTGGTGATGAGTTACCTGTGGTGTTGTGCCAGGTTCTCAGAGCTGTGGTGGCTGGATGGCTTTGGAGCTGGAATCCAGCGGGTTTGCCGTGCTGAGGCCCTGGGCAGGGCAGGCGGGCTGTGCGTGGCGCTGGGGTCTGGCTCCACCCTTCCCAATGATTTCCTAGGCCCATGGTTGAGCAGTCAATACTTTCGTTGTCTGGTTTTAATCCAACTTGACAAGGGAGGAGAGACCTCAGAGATGCCGAGTTTGTGCCAGCCCAGATAAATCTGTGGCTCTTTTGTTGTGTCACCCCTCAAGCGAAGACCGACCTGGGGTGTGTCAGCCTCCGAGGTGCTGGTGTGGGGCTGGAGGAGTCAGAGAGGGTGGTGTGAGAAGGAATAAAGGTGGGACTTGGCAGAAGCAGGGGTGAGAGGCTGGGAATTGCCTCCCTGGGTCTGTCAGGTTGTGTGCTTCAGTCAAGGACGTGTCCCGCTCATGCCCAAAGTGACCTCCCCATCGATCGAGACAGTCAATAGGCAGCTACTTAAGAGTAAAGTTCCGTTTTCTTTCCTTATTTCTAGTTCTTCTTCTTCACTTTAATTATCTAAGATAGATAAGCAGCTGCAGGCCAATTAGAAAACAATTACCCGCTGTAATCAATGCTGGTGTGGAAAAAGGGTGAGGATGAGCGTAAAAAGCTCAAGAAATGCCTTAAAACACAGCGCTGAGGTAACGCTATCCACGACTCCATCCTTGAAAGTCCTTTGCCTTAACTTCCCCAAGGTAAAGAGCCAGAAATGTGAGGAGTTTCAGCCAGAAAAAAAAAAGCCAAACTAAGTGGAAAAAAAAGTAAGGAAATGATTGGACCCTTCCAAAAGTGCAGAATTAAGGATAAGGATGGGGACAACAGCTTTGTGTTTTTTGAGCAGGGAGTCTGTTTTCTTGTGCTCCTTTCACCTGGGAGAAAACAATCCTAATTTTATACAGGCTGTAATGGGCTCTGCACTGGCTGTTACCACTCACCAATGGGAGCTGGTGGTTATAATGGATGGCTGGATGAAAATATCAACTCTGGCCTCGGTGCCAGTCAGAGGCAGTGACTAAAATGATAGGAATTGTTAGGAAAACAAGGAATGACACGGTAAACTGCATCCTGCTGTGACAGAGGGTACATCTGTGTCATGAGTGGCCTGACAGTGACTCTGGCAAGAGAGGGAAGGGTTTGGGGAGAGGCAAGAAGGATGATGAAGGTATGGAAGTGGTTCTTGCACAGAATGGCTCAAAAGGATAGGTTTTTGGAGCCCCTGCCTTGTGTGCTAAAATCCCACAGAGACACAGGAATGACCCTAGTCTCTCCCTGTTCATACCAAGTCAAAATTTATTTCTCACAGGAGCACTTCACACAGACCTTTCTGCTTTCTTTTTCCCAATCTGGGGTTGGGGGGGTGCCTGAAAGGTGTTATTGTCCTAGAGCTGCCACCAGGAAAATGTACCCTAAGAAACTTCCCAGACATGGCAAGGACTGGGGAAACTGGGAGACCTGTGTACTTCTCTGATGTCATGCAAACCGAAGTTGGTGATTTCTTATCTGTTTGGTATAGGAAACAGCACAGCTGGAAGAAATGGGACATTTCTGAGCTAGGAGCTCAGTGGTCCTCCTGCCTGTGGCAGGCACTTGTGCTGTGTCGTGTGACTCAAAAAACAAGGGGTTTATATTCAGAGCATCGTGCACCTGGTTTTATCTGGGTGTTGAGAGCCTCCCAGAGGAGTCTGGAGTCTCTGAGCTGTGGGTGGCTATCTGGGAGAGCTGGGTGCTCCAGAAGCTGCTGTGGGTTCTGGAGCTGCTCCTGCAGACCCTGTCCTGACGGACTCTGTGGGACTGGGCTGGAGAGGAGCCACCCTGGCTCTTTCTGCATCCTGGCACCACTGAGGCCAAGCTGGGGAGGGAAAAGGAAAGGGAAGCAGCTGGTTGAGATGGGAGCACAAATGTCCCTGGGTGGAACCCCCGCAGACTTTAAGGGCTATTTTGGTTATTCTGCAGGAGGATGGTGCTGGCTCAGCTACGCTGAATTGGCTCCTTGTGACAAAACCCAGGATCCCTGCTTGGATGTGTGGGAGAAATGAGTTTTCCCCCACTTCCCTGGCAGGTGAGAAGCTCTCGGGGTGGCTTTCTCCTCTCTGCCTGCTTTAGTGCCAGCCCTGCCAGCGCAATGGCAGGTAAATGGCAACTCAGTTGCCAAAATAGCTCTGTGCGAGCAGCAGGCGGACAAGCAAAACTGAACCGTCTGCAGTCCTGGAGAGCCTGGATTTAGAAAGATTTCCAGCAGTCATCAGCAAAAGAAGAGCAAAAGGTGAGTTTTCTCCGTGGTTGCCAGCTCAGTTTCTCAGTTTCTCCTCGCCTCACTGCGTGTTTCTCCAAGGAATGCAATCCCGGCTGGCTCTGAAACCAGAGAAGAAGGGATGCTCGGCCTGGTGCTGAACTTGGCAGAGCTGTTGGAGAATTAGACATAGCAGCAATTTCCTTCCACGTTTAATCTCTCTCTGATTTCCTCTGATGGCCACCAATATTTCTGCTTCATTATATATGACACTCAATAACAAAAGTGGGGCTTTTTTGTGAAATATTAACTGCACACCAGTGGTTTGCTCGTAATGAACTGTCTACGTGGAGATCGCTAACTACAGTGTAATTATCAGTGAATAATTCATGGTGAATAATTGAATCGTTTTAGCCCTTTCTGACGAAATCAGACAGTGACTCATGATTTCTGGGAATTATTCTTAGAACACTTTAATGGTGCCTATTTCACACGCTGAGGTCAATCAGGAATATTTGAAGATCGGCTGTGGCGGGCGGATCTGTTCCTGGGCCAGACAGGAACAGGCTTTTGTTGCAGAAACTTGAAAGAGGAGAGATAAAAATGATTACCTTTTGTTCCAGCTTGCTGCTCGGAGCTCTGCTGTTCCTGAGCAGCTTTGCTGGTGGAATTGGGGCGCTGGAATGTTTGTGGCGAGATGGATGCATGGAAGCAGATAACAACACGTTCCAGCAGCTCCATTCTCATAATCTGAAGTCCACAAACAACAGGCTTTAAGCTCATCCCCTCTGTGGATCTGTGAACAGCCCATGGATTCGAGGAGCTGTTGGAACACAGGGTGAGAAGTTTCCTTCTCCCGTGGATCAGAATGGCGCCAGCTCCCAGGCGAGAGGAAAAAGCCTGATGTAAATGTGCCTCCCAAGCCTTTTGCTCAGAGAATTTTGATCTATTCTCCAATTCCCTTTCGTTTTTCCTGCCTTTGCTTCCCAAAAACATACATGATCTGTCACAATTTATAACCTCTGGTTTAAGGAGGACGGGGCAGACAAATTCATCTCTATAAAAGCTTCTTTTTTTATTGCACTTAATGCGCACCTTTCGCCTTGTGTAATGGAGCTTACATTCTGGAAAAAAATAACTTTGACATCTTCCTATTTTATCTCTTCTTTCCCTTTGGCTGCACGAGCATCCCGCTCCATCCATGTGAGCCAGGCAGCATGGGAAGCTTCCCTTTCTCTCCATCTCCCTTTCAGATGCTGTTTTTCCCAGATCTCTTCCTGGTGCCTGGCATGTTTAGGTATTGTCCAGCTGTACAGATTTCCTCATTTCCTTCCCTTCTTTCCTATCAGAGGTGTCAACACCTTGCAAAATGCGCTAGAGTTACCATGACTTCAATTTTCCGGGGTTGTTTTGCTGGTGAGGAGCATCCTGTAGATGATGAAAGGGGATTTTTGGGTGATTACTGTGACTCTTGACCTCCCTCCTATGCCAGCCTGCTCCCAGAGCGTGCCCCCCTGATCCCATGGTGGTGGATGTAGCCTGGTGCTCTGTGGGAAGGGATGTTGGTGCTGAGAGGTGCCCAGGGATGGGTCAGGGGACAGCTCCTGTGCATCGGCTCTGGAGATTTCCTGTCTGGCACAGTCGCGTCTTTCCCTGCTGGGGCTTCCCCACCCTTTTCTGCATCCACCTCCGACCCTGGTGCTCCTGAAGGGGCTGCAGAGCCTCCCCTGGCTGGGCTCCCATGGGGAAGCACAGTCTCCTTTGACTTTGGCGTGTTAGCCTGTAAGAGAGCTGACCCCACCGGGGATCAGGCTTGACCCCAAACTGTTAAGGAAAAATGCAGACAATCCCACAGCCCCATCCTCTTCCCCTCTGTGCCCTCTCTCCTCCTTTGCAGGACCTGGGAATGTTGCTGCCCCTGGCAGGCCTCAGCCCTGCTCAGCCATCAGGGCTTTGAAGATTTGCTTTACCAAAAAGCGGGGGATGAAGACCTCGAGACACACAGAATGGTTTTCAGGGCTTTCTAGGAAAGGAGCATTGCCACTGCAGTTACAGGAAGCTTCCTTTTCAAAGCATTTTTGTTATTTTGCTCCCAAAAAGGACAAATCAGAGGCTGACCTGAGAATTAAAGCCCCTGAGTCCAGGAGAGAGCTTCACCCAGCTTGAATTGGTTGGTGGTGTTTTGTCAGGGCAATACAAGCAAATAGCAGCTTGGGGGTTATGGCTTTGTGCTGTCAATAGGGTGGCCTTCAGGGGAGAGGAGGGCTGGAAACAGGGAATAAGGTTCTGTTTTCCTTTGGGAATCTCTGGCTTAAAAAACACCCAGGCAGCAAATGAACTGCCATGAGCTGCTGCATCACTTTGAAGCTGAGAATGTGACTTGCACAGTGCCTGTTTGAGAACTCAGCTGGAGCTTCCATAATCCAAGTTTAGAGAAGAAAAGGGGGGGAAAAAACTCCACTAAAACATGAGTTTTATCCTTTTGTATTACTTGATGTGGAAAAAAACTGGTATGTCAGCACCTCCCGAGGTCCCCCCACAGTGCTGCTGAAACATGAGATCTGCTTTTGAAGCCAACTGGATGGAGCTGGGAAAAAGGCCGTGAGCAGCATTGGGAAATGTCTGTGGCATCCAACAGCTCCCTGGCCTGCAGCCACTCAGGGGTTAAAATAACGTCTTCCTCTTTCCCAAAAATCACTGAAACGATGAAATAATGGGCATATCTGCCCCTGTGCTCTGGTCCCTGCCAGCGCAGAATCTCGGGGGAGGAGGAGAGTGAGCAATCAGGTTCCCTGAAAAATTGTGGGGTGCAGCACCACTGGCACGTGCAGCTGTCCTCCTTGGGAGCTCTGCTCCAGGGAAAGCCCTTCCCAAGGGAAAATGAAGGCTGGAGACAGTGGGGAGAAGGTCTCCCAGGTCTGTATCTGGGGGTGAGGAAGACCAAGCTCAAGGAAGTTGGGCATTTTTGTGTGGAAGAAACAACCTGAAAGCCATGGTTATGGAATAGATGTGAAATCCTATGGAAAAGTGAGAAACCTGATGTTGATTCCAGTGTCTTTTGTCTTCCCATGGCATTTTTGCCTGCTAGGTGATCCTCTCAAAAGCCATGCATCCTGGCTCCTCTTTCCAGGTTTGATCAAATGTATCCCAATACTCATGCTCCCAATAATCAAGTTGTATCTCCTGGATGCCTCCTGAGTCTTAGAGGGACTTTTATTCTCCGGATCAAGGCAAAGAGAGCATCCATCTGGTTTCCCAGGAGGTGTGGAGATTCTGTGGATGCTGCATTAGGCACTAAAATTACCCACTGGATATTACACAGAGCATGTTGACATGAAAAAAAAAATAAAAAATAGGCTATTTTCTTTTTCTGAGTAGAAAGAAATTGGCTGTGTGCACTCAGACGTGCTCCAGATTTGGATACTGCATCATTGTGAAAGGGATGTGAGGTGGAGAATATCTGGGGTATTGGTATGCAAATGAACACTTTAATTATTGCAGTCTGATTGCTGATTTCCCGTGTCTGGTGCAGCCGGAGCACCTGGATCCTGTAGGGATGTGGAGTTTATCTGGATCAGGTGGGCAGCTGGGGTGTCCTTGCTGCTGCTGGCACACCTGGGCAATGCGTGGGAAATACCTAACCTGGGCTGGGAGATGGAAAAGCCACAGGGATTTTGGTGCTGCGGCGTGAGGTTTTTGAAGACAGCTCCTAAAAACTGGAGCTGGGGCAGAGCAGGGGTGCCAAGTGCTCCTGGGAGCTCCAGGCTGACCCCCTCCAGGCAGTCCCTGCTTTACTCGTGCCTCAGGCAGAGCCTTCCAGGCCAAATATTGGAAAATGTTGTCGCACAGCTGTCCCTCACAGCCTCCTCCCCAGTGTCCTCCTGCCAGGAGGGGGGAAGCCCCCAGCCATGCCAGGGCTTTGCCTCCTCATTATCTCATGGATCCCCCCCCTCTGTGCCCTGGGCTTTTCACAGACCCCCATTATTTCCAATCCCCTTCACTTGTCAAAAGTAATTTGGCGACTTATTATCGGTCAGACAAAACAGCTCTGGGCTCTGCCAGCCCCGACGAGGGGCCCGGCTGCTTCCCAACCTTTATCCCTCTCTTCCATGCAGGCTCCCCTCTCTCTGGCCTGAGCCGCTAAGGGGGGCATTCAGCAGGCAGATCCCAGCCCCAATTAGCAGCCCAGGAATTTTAATTAGTCGAGCAGTCAATTATATCAGTGGACACCCTTTGGCCTCTCCCCTCTCTCCTGCCCTGCAGCCCCGCTGTCCGTGGGCAAAGCTCCCGGCCCTGCTCCGAGCCCTTTGGAGGAGCTGCCAGAGAGGCCTGGCTGTCCCAGATGGTGGCTTTGTGGATTTGTCCCCTCTGAGGCACAGCCTCGTCCCTGACCTCCACTTGAACTGGGATTTGTGCCCTCCCAGGCCTGCCCTGCTAGTGGCAGTCTGAGCAAGAGGGAAATCGAGTAGGGAAATCGAGCTTTGGGTTTGGGCTCCCTTCTCTTGGCTGGGTGTCGGGGAGAGGAAGAGGATGGGGAGGTTTGGAGAGAGGAGCCTTTCCTTCCCTTCTAACACGTCTCTTGATGCTGATCTGCCAGTTCTCCTCTGAGGCTGGGACACCAGGGGAGCTGCCAGCTTGTTAATACCATCACTTGCCTATCAATAAGAATACCTTTGGATCTGCTCTGCTATTTCTATTTCATTTGCTTCTTAAAATTGCCTCCTCTCCTGCTCCTGCACCACCAGCTGGCAGCACTCAGGGCTTTGCTGCATCTCCAACGTAGCTGAAGGGGCACTTCTGCCCACCACTGTTTCCTCACCTTGTGGGGGAATCAAAAACCTGTCCTAAACTCACCAGCCCTTGCTATTGATTCAAGTCCTTCTTCATTTCGGTGTTTCTTACAGTTTTAACTGTTGCTCTTTCTGTTGTAAGATCCGGCTGCAGTGAGTCTCAAATCTGCACCAAGTCATGTCCTCGAGGTGCTGGACGTGCTTTAAAAGGTGACAGGACTCTGACCCTGCACAGGCATTCCCAAATTCTGGTCATAGTGCAAAGTGTCTTTTCTGGACAGCGAATGCCTCTTTCTGGGGCGTGAAGCAGCTCGGCCATCCCTTCCTGCATCCCTCCACGCATCCATCCAGCCTTTACCCTGTGGCAGGATGTAACTCTGTTAGAGCCTGGCTGTGTGCAGCTGAGCCCTTGGGCACGGTGGCACTGGAGCTGTGGTGGCACAGGCTGCTGATCTCCTGCAGTGATTACCGGGTGTTTGTCGGCATCTCGGAGGGGGAACTCCTCTCCCACCAGGAATTGCGGGCTGGGAAAGCAGGGAATGTGTGAGCAGATGTTTGGGAACACGCAGGCAATTACCCCGAGCAGCTCCTGCCCCTCTGACGGGGCCATTTCACATCAGTGAGATGATCAGGAGCTGACGACATACACGGTGGGGAAGGGATTCTGAAGCCATCTGGCAGTACCCAGTGTGATATGGGGAACATCTGGTAGGCACGTGTAAAAATAGGATTATCAGGGGAAAAAAAACCCACAACAGTGACGGTGGAAACGACGTCTTGCCATCTTAATCCCCCTCCTCCTCTTCCTCGCTGTAACATCAGAGGTTCTCAGGTTGCACTCAAAGTGATTTTCTCTGTGCAACAAGTACAGTTTAATAGCTGTGGGTTTTAATGTGCCTCAAGCACGGGGAAAATAATGGGCTCTGATCTCAATTAAAAGGGGAGGGAAAAGGTTTGGAGGAGAAGCCAAAGGCCATGAAGGAAACAGGGCTTTGCTGTTGGTCATGCACTCAGCTATTCCTAAAGAGAAAGGCATAACTCTCATACCATGAAGACACTTTCCCTCCTGCAAGGTGCTTGGCAAGGAACTGAGAGAACCTCCTAGTTTCAAACCAGCCAGAATGTTAAAATACTTTGCAGAACCTCAGGTGAGATTTCCCACCAGGGAAACGCCAAAAGGATGAAGTGAATCAAGCGGAGAGGAGAAGACCATAGTTAGACTAGGAGAAAACAGCTGATCCCACACTTCCCTGACAAGTCTCTCTCTTGCTTTGATTGATCTCTGTGAGGAGCAAAGCTTTGCCAGGCTGCCAAGCGTCTTGTGTACCCTGTCAGGCTGGTTTGAGTGCCTCTGTCTATTGTGAATGCGAGATCTGAGAGGAACGCATCTTGCTTGAGATTTAACTGTATTCCTTCTGTTTCCATCCTTCCCAGCTGTAAATATCCAAGGATTAGAGCAAAACTGGCTGTTTTGTAACTCCTGGGTGAGGCAGAGCAGGAGGGGCTTTGCTGGTCACAGTGAACCGTCAGTTTTCTCATTAAATTAAAAAGATGATTCACAGGGTTGTGATACGGGCAGCACATTAACCCCCTCCTTAGAAGGATGGACACTGTTCAAACCACAAAAAACCACCTTACTTCACCTGGTGCCTTTTATCCCATGCTGTTGGGATCAGACCTTTGGATGTCATGAGATACTTTGATTTCCCCTTTGAAAAAGTGAGGCCAGGGAGGACAGGGCACATTCAGCTGCCTGGGCTGGGGTTTGCTGCTTTCTGAAGCGCCTGGCAAAGACAGAGAACCTGCTCCTCACATGGGGGGAAAGAAAAGCCCACAAGTGTGGGCAAAGTGGCTCGTTTTGTGCCTGGAGAAGGAGGATGGGGGGCACATGTCTTCTCCATCCTCATTCCTTCCTTCTTCGGGGCAGAGATTCCTATAAACATCCATAATAGGAGATGAGGATCAGCTTTTTCCACAGCATTTCCGCCTTCACTTAGAACCCTAAATAACAGCTGGATTCTTTCGGAAAAGCACCGCATCCACCAGCTCTTCATATTGCTGGACTCACTCGAAACTCCTGGCTGTAATGGCTGCAATTATGAATTAATGGCCCTAAATTCACCATCAGACCTAATGCCTAGTTCTCCTGTCTGGTTCTTGTTTCCATTCTGCCTTCTCACTGCTGTTCCACAGCCACAATTATTTGTCATTAGTCATTAATCTTGAAAGCATCAGCTTTATTTTCTCTTATTTTCCTCCAAGAAACCCTTGCCTGCTCCCAGGTTTTTATTGTTCACTGTTTTCCATCACTCTTTCCCTCGCCTCAATCTAATCAGTTTTGTACCGCTCTAAAAAGTATTTTTTTCCGACGGGGGAATAAAGCACCGGAGCGAACGTGCCCAAGAGATGTGTGTGACACAGCTGATGCTGCCAACACCTGAGGGATGTTTATGCCCTGCTTACAGCTCAGCCTGCTGGGGAGGGGGCAGCATTAGAGCATTTTCCCATACAGCTGTAGCAATCCTGGATTTTTCCTGTCCCGCTCTCATTCCGCTGCAGCAGGAGAACCTCTCATGGGGTCTTTCTCCAGGACTCTGGCTGGTGTGGAGTTTTTTACCCCTCCAGAGCCCAAATCTCATTAAAAGGTTGGCACAGGTGTTTCTGGGCTGAGATCTTGCTGGAAAAGGGTGAAATGATCCAGGAGGGACACATCTCAGACCTGTGACCAGCACCTGAAGTGAGAACAAGAATCAGGTCACATCTCAAAGGCTGTAGAAGAGCTCAAAAACACATCAGGGTTTTTAAAATAATGCTTCTTTCTTTCTCTGGGACACAGCTGGCAGAGCTATTGTGGCAAAGGCACATCAGGATGGTCCTCTCTGGCAATGCAGGGGAGGATGCTGAGAGATGCTGAGACCTGGTCCCTGGCAGGCAGGGAGCTGTCCTTGGAGCTCCGAATGTCCAGAGCATCCAAATATCTCCCAGCTCTTATTGTCTGCATCCCTGGACAGTCCTGTGGGAGAGGAGTGCTGTTAGTGAGGAGAGATCCCTCTGATGGGTCAGTCACATCTCCTTTGCCTTCACTCACCCAGTGACTTGATCCCAGAGTGGAAAGATGTTCCTAGAGATTGTGTCCTACTTCCAAGATCTCCATTTTCTTCCTTCACTCTCCCCGAGACTGACTCCAACACGGTTTTTCACCACTCCTGAAGTTCTTGTCTTCTTGCTGTTGCCAGCTTTCCTTTTTTCTTCCGTATTTCTCCCCGCATCCCGTCCTCCCTTGGATCCTGAGTCTTTCCAAGGAAATGGTAGGGGAGTTGATGCTTCAGCTGCTGTCGGCCCCTCTGGTGCCTTCCAGATGGAGAGGCTCAGCGTTGGTCCAGGTTTTGCTTCTTCCCTGCACACACAGACTGTAGGCTAGGCAGGGAGGGAGCCAGCTAAGGATGCTCAGGGCAAGAAGTGAGAGATTGTGCATCCATCCCATCAGCGTGAAGAAAGTGGAGACAAAGCAGGGGCCAAAAGAAGCCGCTTAAACCAGGCACGTGTCCAACTCCTGCGTGAGATTTTGGCAAAGGTGACCAACAGTGGCAAAAAATATCAACTCTGATAGCTGAGCATTCTGTGGCTTTAATTACAAAATTCACCAGGGCTCACTCAGATCCCTGGGAAGTAGAGACTGGGAGAGGAAGGCAAAAGAAAAGCTCTGGGCACCAAAAACCCCTTATTTTATTTTTTGAAATATTTTTCTCCTCAGGGTGGTTTTTTTCTCCCCCCTGGCTGTCCCCCTACTCGGTGAGACCAAAGGCACGTGGAACATTTGTTTCAGGGGGTACCAGAGGTGGGAGAAAATTGGACATTTTGGAGAGAAGTGGGACAAAAAATTATCTCTCAGGAAGACAATAACCAACAGCAGCAGAGAGTTGCAGGAAGTAGAGAAAATGTGACATTTAGGGAATAGCCTAAAATTCAGGCAGACGTGTGACCAGCAGGGAAAACAATAACCTTGTGACATTTGGGGACCAACTCCATTAAAAAGAGTGCTGCTGAAATGTGCCAAACCCACATCTGCAGCCTCCTTCTCCACTGCAAAATGTGGGGAAATGGTGGTTGGGAGGGAGAGGGGAGGAGAGGGTTATTTTTGTTGAAATATGTTGGGACTAGAAGGGATCAAAAGCTGCACCGAGTCTTCCCTGAAGCACTAAACATTTTCTCTGCCAACCAAGTGCCCAGAACTTGGCAAGGCTTCACCGACTTGATCGCTATCCAGTAGTCAAATGCTGCAATGGAAACTTTCCAAGGAGCTGATGACTGATCATTAGTGTTGCTCAAAAGCGTGTTCAGCTTTTCGCGCTGGGTAAAGCCACGGAGGGAGTGTGGAGGTGCCTTCCCTTCCAAAGCCCATCTTTGCACTTCCCAAGGCATCCTAACTCCCTGAGCCCTGCATCTGCTGCTGTTGGTAAGCAGGGAAGGCGAGGGTTGGGCTGTGCTAGCAAAGCTGGTTGAGGTTGATTTTGGCTCGGGACCAAGCCCCCTTTGGCTGCTCTCCCTCAGTGTCCCTGCCCGACATCCCCAGGGATGCAAATCCGTGGTGGTTACATCCCCCTCCAGTTTGGTTTTGCTTCTTGTGGGGAAATATAGCCCCAATATGCACCTAACAGAGAGAATTTGTGGGGGTGACAGGCATTTGGAGGGGACACCCAGCAGACACCTGCTGTGTTTGCTCCTGCCTCTGTGTGTGCCCATGGGAATGAAGCTCTGGGAAGGATGGATGCCTTTGGCTCAGCAGTTTTCCACCCAGTTACAGCTGAATGGAGAAGGGAGGGTGCAGCACCTTTTTGACTCTGTTTCCCATTGGGAGAAGCCCACAGGGATTTTCCTTGGTGGGTGAGGGGTGCTGGATATGTCTGTCTGCTTCCTTTCTGATCGTCTCCAGCTACTGGCAGTGGAGAGCCATGGGCTGACTGTAGCAGAAACAGATGGGAAGCTCTCAATCCAATAAAATTCCCGAGTTTTCCCTCTGTTTGTCATGGATGTGTTGCCTCCTCTTGGCAGCAAAGGCCTGGAGACCTCTCAGCCCCACGACCAGGCACCACCTCCCGCTGCCATAGCCGTTCCCAGCCGGAGGATCCCGGTGTCCTGCCTGGGTGGTCGGACAGGAGCAGGGCGGCTTTGGGGGAAGCAAAAGCTGCCCCTTTGTGCCAAGGAGGGGAAGAGAAAACCTGGATGTCTCTGGAAACCCTTCTTCCTTTCCCAGCCCTGGCTTCATCAGAGCATCCCGCTAGGACAGCTGGTTTTAAAGCTTGTGGAAGAGGAGAGCCGTGTTTGACATATGGCTTTAAAAGTGCTCATGTGTTCACAGCCCTAGAATTACCCAAACGTTGTAGCAGGGCTAAGGGGGAAGAGATCAGCCAAACACTCTATTTTTCCACCTAAAACTAGCTAAGATGGGTTTGGGGAGAGACTGTGAGGGGGAAAAACACAGGCAAAGTGGCCCTATTAAAGCAAGGTAGCAAAGGCAAGTCCTGAATTTCAGAACACAGTGTCTGCCCTTTCTTGCTGCCTAGCAGAAATCAAAACAAAAATAAGCTGAGAAACCATTTTCAGCCTCATTTTCAAAGCCATCTCTGACCAGGAAATAGCCCTGAAATGAGTGTGAGAAGTTAAGAGCCACGCAGGGAGACTTAGGAAAGGAGCTGGTGGAGTGCTAGGAAGGTTTGTTTGTGTGCAAAATGTATTATTACCTATCTTGGAAAACACAGGATATTATATTGCCTTACATTTGGGGTATTTTTGCTGCAAGGCTCCAGAGTGATTTGTGTTGGTGGGGCTGAGGGAAGATAACAAATGGAAGCTTATGAAGAATGGAATTTTCCCCCCATTCAGTTATAGTATTAAATAGCTGCTTGTATCAAACAATTTCTCCCCCTCTTCCCCTGCTTTTTTTTTTTTTTTTGTGGTGTGCAGAGATTAAAAAAAAAACACCTTTATTTGCTAATGCCACTTATTTAATTTAATCAGGCTGAAGTACACCTTTAATAAATTTGCCTCCGAAATGAAAAATTACAAAGATGTGGCAGAAGAATATTTTAATGAAAACTGATGATGTAGCAAGTTAGAGCAGAATTATGTCCTCCTCCTGCCCTTTCCTAGCACACAGCAGCACGAGAGAGCAGGCAAATATCCCTCAGAAAATCATGGGCCGTGCCGTAGAACTCTTTTTAGTTCTCCTGCCTCGAGATCTGCTCCATTGTGGAGGTTGTTTGCTGATTTCTAGACAACCTGCCAAGAAATCCTGGAGTAACAGCACTGAAATAAAGCAGGCAGCAGCATCAGTCTGCAGGATGTGTGATGCCAGGATGGACTGTCCAGGTGTTGGGATATTCACGGAAGAGGTTGTTCAAGGGCAGGGGATGCATGACAAGGAGAACTATTCTTAGATGGATCCTCAACCAGTCCCAAATCCACCCTGCTTTCCTTCCAGATGATGGCACTCAATGGTGCCAGCAAATATTTACCTGGCCCAAAGCTGTTTCTTGTGCTGGGAGAGCAGTGATGGAAAGATGCAAAAAACCCCCAAACAATATCAACATTTCCACGTGGCTGTAAGGAGGAAGATCTACAGGAATTCAACAAGGCTGACTTCAGCCTCTTCAAATAACAGGGTCCTTGCCCCCAGAAATGCTGGGATTTAGTTTTTTGAGCATTTCCCTTTTCTTCTGTGCAGGCATATTCAGGGAAAAGGCCACGGGGTTATCACCAGGCTGAAGTGCAGAACCACAGCAACCTCAAAGGAGGTCTTTCCTACTCACAGCCCTCCAAAATCTCTCTTTACTCATGAAACTGCTCAGCTGTCATGTGGAGGAATGGAAGTTCTTGGAAACCAAGTAAACCCAGGAGGTCAGCAAACCTCCAGAATCAGGAGACACACACCTGCTCTTGGAAGACATGTGTCCAAACCCACCACGTTGGTCAGGTCCCACTCTGGCAACAAATAGAAAAGATAAATCTGGACTGCAAAGCATGGATCCTTCCCTGTTTTGGAGTGTTTCCCAGGGGCATTTTGGTGTGAATCACCACCATTTGTTAGAGGGAAGGTCCTTTGCTTGGCCCTGGAGCCCTTCCTCCTCGTGCTTGGTCTGTCAGTGATGTCGTGGTGATGACAAATTTATGACATCAGAACGTGAGTCCCTGGGAGCCCTTGTGGCAGATGAAGTATGGCAGATCCCCTGCAAGCAAAAGGAAAACTCAGCAGAAGGAAACTCAGATGAAATTTATGAGTTTTCTCCAGGAACCGACGTCACTCCTGGCCTGGGGCCAGCCAAGGATTTACGCTGCCTGTGTCCCGGGCCTTGCTCTCAGGGGATCAGACTGAGATTAATCCAGCCAAAACCAACAGCGTGCCATGGGGGCAGCTGTTGGGCAGAGCTAGAGAGAGAGAGACCAACCAGAAGTGGAAGTGCCCCAGAAGAGCTCCATGAGAAGCTCTACCCAACAGCCTCTTTTCACCTGTTACTTGGTGAAAAATGCAGAGAATGAAGCCAGTTTCACCCCTGTAGGGCACAAAGCTGCTACTGAGTCTTTTATGTGTTGTCTCACTCACTGGATGGACCCTGGTAGCTCTTGAGGCTCCTCTACCAGCCATGAGGAGCAAGCCCATGACTTCATTCTCTGATCATGAAGGTTCAGCAATGAACTCTCTCGCCTGGTGAGCTAGAAAGTTGGCACGTCACGTGAAGTTCCTCTCTTTCGCTTCTCCCTAATCCAGGCTGAATTTCAGCCAGTGCCCTCTGGATCCCACAGCTGCTCTCTTGGGTTGGGCAGACCTTTTAAATGGTGAGCTCCCCTCCCCCAAGCTCCATCAGCTGTAGAATAGAGGTGGCAACCAAAGCTGTCCACAAAATATCCTCTTTCCCAAAGGGTGAGCTGTGTTTTTCCAGGTTTGCCCGCTATGCTTTTACTAGTTTCCATGAAAACAAATCGCAGTTTTCATAAACACAAACTACCATCTGGCCCTGGAACGTTGGTGGGTGTTTTTATCTGCCTTCCACAGGATTTGCAAACTGTTGGGAAAATCCTAGCGAGGTGAAAAGGAGAAGTTTTTGGCACAGCTCCACGGAGCTGCTGCTCCAACGCCGATCGCTCACGCGCTCTAAGGCCGGGTTTGCTGTTGCGGGTTCAGATGCCTTGACTTGGTTGAGAGCTCCAGAACATCATCCCAAGAAGGCTTTTCCTCATCCCTTCACCTGAAAAGAACCACCCAACTGCTCTGGTGCAAGCTGTGCTCAGCGGTGACTCAGTGCCGGGCGCGAGCCTGGCACCATCTGCCCACAGCCGTGGTGTTCCCATCCAGGAGCACAGCGCCAGGACAAAAGCGGAACAGGACCGGGCTCTACAGATTTCCCACCAGCACAAACCCAGCCTGGTCATCCTAACCCAAGGAAAAGCTCCTTCCCTGTCCCCAGCTTCACTCAACAGAGCCATTAGCACTGCCATTAAATATTTAGCTCGGTGTGTTATCCTACCTGCGAGCGGGGAAGGGCAAAGGCAGGAGCAGATGGGACAGGGATGATTCAGAGCGTGGTGTTACATCCCAGAGCGCGAGCCAGGGAGCTGCTTAAATCAAATCAGGCTTAGTAATGAGAAGGTAGATAATTAGATGCTTTAACAACCATGGCTGCCCTGTGTGAGGTTTTGCACCATCGCTAGGTTATTGGGGTTTTTTTCAGAGTGAGGTGAGATTTGAATGGGTTGTCTGGAAGGGTTTCAGTGCTGGATCTGGGTTGTGGGAGCGGAGGGGACATCTCCAGGATGATGGGAATTGAATGAATGGGTTTGTGGCAGAGAAGCGTAATGGGGAGACAGGAAGGAAAGGAAGGAAAGGGAGGAA